>NC_088386.1:93722500-94022500 GCF_037993035.2 Macaca fascicularis | reverse complement strand
CTTGGAATCAACCCAAATGTCCATCAGTGACAGACTGGATTAAGAAAATGTGGCACATATACACCATGGAATACTATGCAGCCATAAAAAAGGATGAGTTTGTGTCCTTTGTAGGGACATGGATGCAGCTGGAAACCATCATTCTCAGCAAACTATCGCAAGAACAGAAAACCAAACACCGCATGTTCTCACTCATAGGTGGGAACTGAACAATGAGATCACTTGGACTCGGGAAGGGGAACATCAAACACCGGGGCCTATCATGGGGAGGGGGGAAGGGGGAGGGGTTGCATTGGGAGTTATACTTGATGTAAATGATGAGTTGATGGGTGCTGACGAGTTGATGGGTGCAGCACACCAACATGGCACAAGTATACATATGTAACAAACCTGCACGTTATGCACATGTACCCTAGAACTTAAAGTATAATAATAATAATAAAAATAAAAATAAAATAAATAAATAAATTTTTTAAAAAGATATAATTTAGCACCAAAAAAAAATCTTTTCCAGTTAACCTTGTTGTCAATGGTTTTATCATCTTAGGTAGAGATTCTGATGCAGTGTTATTTGTATAATTTAATGGAGTCACATATGCTAATTGTTTAGAAAATCTTTGAAGTAGAGTGTGATGGTATAAATTTTGTTACAAAAGGTTTTTATTAATTGTCATATTTTTTCCTTCTTAGCAGGGTTATGGCAATACAGAAAAACACTTTCTAAGCTTTATTTGATTCAAAAAATTTCAGCTGGGCATGGTGGCTCGTGCCTGTAATCCCAGCACTTAGGTTGAGGTGGGCAGATTGCTTGAGCCCAGAAGTTCAAGACCAGCCTGGACAACATGGTGAAACTCCGTTTTTACCCCCGCCCAGATGCAAATATATATATACACACACAAACACACACACAAAAATTAGCCAGGCATAGTGGTGCACACCTGTAATCCTGGCTATTTGGGAGGCTGATATGAAAGGATCAACCTCCGTTTGAGCCCTGGAGGCAAGATTTGCAATGAAACAAGATTGCGCCACTGCACTCCAGCCTGGGTGATAAAGCGAAACCCTTTTTCAAAAAACAAACAAAAAATTAATTCCAGGTATGCCTTAAAATGTAAATGCTTTGAGCTTTAGATTATTAATACCAAATGATGGTATTATTCTAACAAAAACACGAATATTTCAAAGAATAAAAGTATATAGTGAAATACCAAGAACTAGTATTGCTAACTCTGGGCATTAAAAATCTGAAAGATTTGGTCAAATTCTCTCCTTTTATGGATATGAACAAAAACTTTCCACGTATGTTTCCAAGCATATAGGTTGCTTTAGTGAATACGCCTATGACTATACTTCTCCCTCTCGGCAGGGCACAAATTGCACATTAGTTAGCACTGTTAGCAGCCAAGACTGTATATATGTCTGATACATCAAACTCACTGCTCCAATCTGACTGATAGGTGAGTCCTTTTTAATGTTTTTTAAAAATTGTATTCGGTTGCCAACACTTAAAAATTGTTATATTTCACAATAAAATGTCCATCTTTTGCATGAAAATCCAAACTTGTGGTTTCCCTTGAAAACTGGATTATCTGGTAACACTAGGCTTACATTCCCATTTGGCAGCAAAAGGCTGCCATCGGAACCCAGTTAAGAAATGACTTGTGTTCCCCACATGGCCACAGCTTGCACCCAAGACATGACTCAAATTAACTTCCTGGGCCGGGCGCGGTGGCTCAAGCCTGTAATCCCAGCACTTTGGGAGGCCGAGACGGGCGGATCACGAGGTCAGGAGATGGAGACCATCCTGGCTAACACCGTGAAACCCCGTCTCTACTAAAAATACAAAAAACTAGCCGGGCGAGGTGGCGGGCGCCTGTAGTCCCAGCTACTCCGGAGGCTGAGGCAGGAGAATGGCCTAAACCCGGGAGGCGGAGCTTGCAGTGAGCTGAGATCCGGCCACTGCACTCCAGCCCGGGCTACAGAGCAAGACTCCGTCTCAAAAAAAAAAAAAAAAAAAAAAAAAAAATTAACTTCCTGGGCCCTTGGGGGCATTTGAATTTGCTATCCCCGAACTTTAGGTGTACTGGATACATAAGTGCCAGGAGCATGCGAGATGCTGGGTCTAAGTGTGTAGAAACTATTATACCACTGTTACAGTGTTTGCAGCATTCTGGGCATGGGTCCAGGAAAATCCATTGTTGGAGTAGGGATTAGAATCCATCAATATTATAACTTGGTTATTTTCACCTCCTCTCTTCTTCCCTAGGTTTAATGCAGTAGGGAAAATTAAGTCTTTCTTCTCTGCTTTGGAGCAACCAAAACAGCCATCTGTCTCACTCCAAGCAGGGAAGAATTGTGCTCATTGTGATTACTCTTATAAGGTCTTATTCCTCTCCCTCTCCTCTTTCCAGAAGATAACTTCCACACTGGTTGCTTTCAAAGATTTCAGAGACACCAGTTACAAAATATTAATGCATAAGCAAAAAGATGTAAAGACAATTTTTTTATTCTTCCTATTCCAGTTTTTTTAACTTACAATAAATGTAATCTTATAAGCTATACCTCTTGGGAATAGTATTAAAAATTAGGAGGATAATCCACTTACTACATCTGATCTTATGCAAAGAAGTAAACCTCACCAGTCCCTATGCCACTCTCATCTCCATAACCACCATTTACTCAAGGTATTTCCTGGTGTGGTGTTCCCAGAGTTTAGGAAGCAGGTTCTGTGGGGTAAGGGAGCAATTCACTGTGAAAATAAATTTGAAACACATCCCAAGGGTCCCAAGTACCCAGGATGGGCAAGTTCAAGTAGTATAAGAGTTGGCCAGAGAATGCATAAAGAAAAAAATGGCCTGCTTTTACAAGGTCCTCTCCAGGAAACCCGAAGCAACTACAGTGTCTCAGGCTTTTGACCCTAGAGATCATGTGAGGTGGAGACAGATTAAGGTGCTTAATTCCACACCTGTGCCTGGTATTCCACCACCGAGGTTGAAAAGCAGACCCACCAGTGATTAGCCTATATTACAATTTTCTACTCTCAAACTGTAGTGTGACTTGATAGCAACTCTGTAACACTTAGCATATCATGTCAATTTGCTGGTTAAATACTTTCTTAATTGACAAAATATGGCCATTGGTAAGAAAAATACAGCTATTAAAGTAATTTTTAACACGGACACTAGATTTAAGGAAAAATACAGAGTTTATTGTAGAATGAATTGGAAATACATCAATTATATTATCCCAACTAAAGCATGAATGGAAAAAGAATCAAGGGAAAATAAAGTCAAAATGTTATTGAAGCCAAATCTGGAGATTTATTTAAGAAATTTAACACATCATATTTAATCCCCTCAATACTACATAAAAAGACCCTTTGGAATAATGTTTTCTTTTTCTAGCTTATAATGTGCTGTTTGAGTTTCTTCTTTGATGTGACTAATCCCAGAGCTTTTAAATATAATTTGTCAATAATCTGATGTATTATCATTTACACCTGCTTTCTATGTCCTACCAAAAAGTTAATAATCAATTAAAATGCAATTAAGATCCCCCTTGGTTGCACACAATCACAAATAAAAAGTCACATTGAGGTTGATTGCATTCCATGTTCTAAGCAACAACCAATGGACAATAATGATTTTTCATTTTATATGAGATGAAGGGGAAAAAAAGTCATACGGTCTTAAAAATACACTTGTATCTACTTTTTGTTCTCTTATTTTAAAAAGATAATGTCTGAAAATTAAATGGAAATTCTTTTAAATACCAAGCTAAAATGGATACATTTTAAAAGCTTGTACGTGTTAAAGGCTTATTTAACTTACAAAAGACACAACTTTTTTATAATCCTAAAAAATTAGCTCATTTTGCTTTTGCCTTTCTCAAAGGAAGCAAGCAATGCAAACACCAAACTTTCAAAATTCCTTTTAAAGTTTTACACTGAAACCAGAAATAACACTGTGGCAAAGAGAGACTCAAATAAAAAGCATTCTAATATAAGAAAGCCATCGTGAATTTATAGAATTTACTTATTTTTAACCAAATTCACTGCTAAACACATGCACAGAATATTTTCAAATTCAATTTTTTTTTTTGCAGGTGTGATTCTACATCTGCAATATCTTGGTTTCAGAAAAATCTATATTTGAAATAAGCTATTCTTCTAATTAGCAACTAACATTCAGGACTGGTGTACCTAATTCCATGGATTAAGCAGCAATGTAGCTACTTAGTAGTAAAAATGAATCGGTAATTGAAATCCTTCCATTGAAATCTGAAAAATTCCTCTGAGTCTAGGTGTTACATCATGTAAAACAAAGATTATGAGTCAATAAATAGGAATCCAAGAATCATGAAATTTTACTGCTACAGATGAGGAAACTGAAGCACTGTCTTGTCCAAAATGGTGATCAGTGTGAATGAATCAGATAATTATATTATTCCAACCAAGGCAAAAGTGGAAGTAAAAATCGAGAAATCCAAACGAATTTAAATATCCAACTCCAAGTACATAATTTTTCTAAACACTTATTTCTCTTCTTTTTTGAAGGGAAGGAGAATGTTGGGTGGGATGAGAGACACACAGAGAGGCAACCGAGAAAACTGGTGTTTTAGATTAGCTCATTTTAATGTCCACTCCTGATTTAAATCCCAGATTAAACTTCCTATACATTGACACTACTATGTCAAATTTTTCAATACAAAGACAATACTAAAAAGTTACATTCAAAAGAAACAAGTTATTATAAACAAAAAGATTAACAACCCCTACAGAGCAAATTTTAGTCTTAAGAGCTATGAACCTGTATGCAACTCATGTGCCTTCCCCAAGTAATTGCCTGCATTATGTAAATGTGCTCATCTAAATCCCAAAACTTATGTAGCTATGAAATAAGACTGGGTTTGCTTTTCATTGTTGTTTGCATGTTTTTCAGTCTTCTCACTTTGTACACCACACTTCATGGACACAGCCCATTTGTGGGCAGAGTCAAACCAACGGACAGGTGAACCACTGTTACGCATTTAACAGAAAGAGCAAGTGCTATTTGAGTGTGGTTGGTAACAGTTGCAGTTATTCATCATGAAATCATCTCTCTATTTAAAGATACACCCTGAATTAGTGTGTCCATGAGTAAAGCAGTTTTTCTAAAATTTCTGAATCTCTATTATGCCTCTAAAATGTTTTCACAGATAGAAGTTGTCTTAGTCTGTTTTCTGTTGCTTACAACAGAATACCTGAAACTGGGCAATTTATGAAGAAAAGGAATTTATTTCATAGTTATGGAAGCTGATAAGTCCAAGGTTGAAGAACTACACCTGGTGAGGGCTTTCTTACTGGACTCCCTACAGACTCTTGAGGCCGCATGGCGATGGGGCTGAGTGTGCTAGCTCAGGTCCCTCTTCTTCTTGTAAAGCCGCGAATCTCACTCCTATGATAACCTGTTAATCCATTTATCCATTGATCTAGTCATGAAGGCAGAGCCCTCATAACCCAATCACCTCTTAAAGGCCCCACCTCTCAACATTGCCACACTGGGGATTAAATTTCAACGTGAATTACAGAGGGAACAAACATTCAAACCACAGAAGGAGTGTGCCTAGGATTAGTACCGCTCCTTGTAGTTCTAGTAGGGCTTCAATATGTATTGACTAAAGAAGATAATTTTATGAAGCTATTATTCCAAGATACTAAAATGTGGTAGCAAATCATCACTTCAAATGGGTCAATGTCATTCTCAATAAGGACAGCCCATGTACTAAGAAGACAACATATTTTTAAGACTAATCAATATATTATGTTTTCAAGCTATATGTTAGAGTTTAACTTTAAAAAATGAAAGTTACTTAAATTATGTTACAAGCAAGAATAAAAGTACCTATCACTCAATATAGTAAAAGAGAGGAACACTAAATGAGTCACGGTACCCAACAATTGGTTCCCTCTGTATCATATTCACTGTCTCCTCCCCTGACCCAGGCGCCCCCCTCATCTTTCTCTCATTTTCTCCACCCTAAGGTAACATTTCCTTTGATGAGTATGTAAGAGGACAATTCAGATTGCCTCTCTGAAACATGAAAACAATCCATTGCCTGGATGTATTTAGTCAATAACTTGTCAAATCAGAGTTGCTTAAGCCAAAATGGCTTGAGAAAACTAACCCTGTTTGTGACTAACCAGCATAGTCAGCTCAACAAAATAATATAAAATAATCTAAATGTTTCGGTCTACTTTTATCGCACAGCTTCTATTGGATTTTACTTTATCATAAATTTATTATGCTATAAATATTTGTATTTACATTTTATGTGTCATGGAAAGATAGAACAGGCTTGTCTAGATAATAATGTTGTGTAGATTTTCCTTATATGCGTAACATCTATTGTTCAGGTGTTACTAATAAATTAATGCTATTTCTTATTCTTATTCCTACCTTTGGCAGACATTGCTGGTTGCCTACCAAATGGTAATTTCCCACTTTTTCCTTGCTAAATGTACACCGACTTTGTTTAGATATCAGAAAGCTGGCTGGACATAGTGGCTTACTCCTATAATTCCAGCACTTTGGAAGGCCAAGGCAGGCGGCTTGCTTCAGCCTAGGAGTTTGACACCAGCCTGAACAACATGGCGAAACCCTGTCTCTACAAAAAAAAAAAAAAAATACGAAAATTAGCTGGGCATGGTGGCTACAGAGTAGCTGTAGTCCCAGCTACTCTGGAGGCTGAAGCAGTAGGATTGCTTGAGCCCTGGAGGCAGAGGCTGTAGTGAGCTGTGATAGTGCCACTGCACTCCAGCCTGGACAACAGAGCCAGACCTGTCTTTAAAAAGAAAAGTAAAGAAAGCCTTATCCCTCATGGGGGAAGGTGATATGTTCTTTAGTTTAAACCCATCAGGGTAATTCCATTCTCCTGGCTGTAGTCAATATAGGCATAGCTACATTTCCCAACTGCTGACCAATCAGTCATAAAGGTATATTTGATAAACTTCATTTAAGGTTTCAGGGAAAGTTTTCTTCTTCTTTGCAGAGTGATACATGACAGAACCTCACCCTGTCATGTGTTTGGATGATGTTGAGTGAGGACTCAAGGAGAAAGTCAGTGAATTAAGCATCGAGCCACTGGACCAACCAGTCAAGGAGGTGCCTGCCATCCACTTTACTTCTTGTTATGTAGGATAATAAAATGTCCTTTATGCTTTACCGCATTTTAGAATGAGTTATGTGTAGCCAAAATCATCCTAACTAATATACTTCTTTTCAGAATAAGAACAAAGTAATCACTTGTAGATTCTTTCTTGCTTTACATAGGAATTTGCAGCATACAAATAATTTAAGAATGGGTACTAGGTGTATGTGAGAATACAGGTTAGTGCTTTCACAAACAACAAAGTATATGTCCACTTAAAAATCTAGCTACATTTTACTCAGCCTAATTAAAACGTACCTTAAAAAGTCTTGAAATGAACCTACGTTTAGTACATATTCCTTTTTAAATGTCCAGCGTATTTTAATATGTAAATACCAGATTCCTGTTCCATCAAGCTTTGTCTATAATATAATGCAGCAGAGTAATGGAATCTTCATACTGTTCTAATCAAACAGTTGATTTTATAGTGAGAATGTTTTCACCAATGACTTAAACTAAAATATACCTCAGATTAAAGTGTTTGAAAGCTTGAACCTCTTCGAGTAGCCTCACCATTTTCTCATCCATTTGGAATATTACGCACAGGTGTGCTTTGAAGTTCATAAGTCATGCCTCAGTACTTTTAAAATAACTTCTGGAAAATTTAAAAAGCAGAGTGTGAATCAGCCCATACTCAGGAAGGCGGGCCATCTTCATCATATTTACAATTATGACATATTAGATTATTTTCTTTCAGTGTTCGAAAGACCCACACTTTCCAAAAAGGAAATACAGTTCTTTATATCTGGTTCACATAATCCAGACCTTCAGTGTCAGTGCCTGAAACAAATTACTGTTTATATTAGAAACTTAGTTTAATAAATTAGGTCTGGTCTATGAACTGTCAAAGTCCTTCTAGTCTGCAATTCATATATAACAGATGCCTTTTCTATGACTCTTAACCAGAAGTGGCCAACGTGATTGTTTCCTCCTTGCCATTACTACATTCTGTAGGTTTAGTTATCTACTGCCCACAGAGAATTAAAAACAATTTAAAAGGGCATCTGGAATAAAGCACTCTAAGGAAAAAAATCTTTCCATATACAATAACTTTCTGTGTAGGTCAGAGAATTATTCAATAATTGGCACTTGTTTAAATAGACCATTCAGGATTGGTTTGGTTTTCCAATCACAGATTGAGTTACAGGACTATTTATTCCAAACTTACATTGGAAGTCCTAATTTCCAGCATATTTGTGGCACCACTGTGATTAACAGAGTGGCTAATTTTTGTATAAGATATGAACACATTTTTCAAAAGTGTTGTAAATAATTCACTAATTTTTCCACATTGTTTATAAATTATGAATTTTAGTTTTTACTTGCCCTAGTTTAGAAAATACACCGGTAAAACAGGGGAGCTAAAAGCAGTAATTTTAGCTTACGAATTTATACAATTTAAATTTCATGAGGAAGCTGGGTTCTTCTATCTTTTATGCTACTTTCCCCACAAGCGTCCCTTTAAGAGTTGGATCAAGAAATCTGTGCCTGCCATGTATGGTATCTCCACCTCTTCCATTGTTTGCACTCAACACAGGAACAGTTGTTGCATAAAAAGTTAATAATGATGCACATCTACAAAGATTAAGTAATAAGGCCATGGAAATTCACATCAACTCACATCCACACTTATAAATTCAGACACACAGACACTTTTTAACTGCTAGTATTTTTTTTAAGGCTTCACTTAGAAATGCTGTGCTACAGTGTGTTTCCTTTTGAGTAGTTTGGTCAGCAAACTTTCGATTCTAGAATTTCTATACAAACAATTAATTAAGAGTAATTGTATTAGCGCCTATCTTGAGAGCCAAACAGAGAGGATGCTCTGTGACATTTGAACGTTTACGTCCAGTAATACATTTACATTTCAATATAGCAGAAGTTACCTTTAGCATGAAATGAGATGATTTCCTTACAATAACAAAAATGTCAGTCAAGCAAATGTTTTTAATCTTATAGGTTTAAAGTATTCACAGTAGCTACTGCAAATTGTTCTTAATATGAAGATATTAGCCCATTAGTACAATGAAAATGCAGGTAAAAAATCATCAATGTCTCTCTACAAAGCAACACAGTGCTTTGTGAATATGTAATCTTATTTTAAATTTCATTCTTGTTCTTCGGTCTTTCAAATGATTATAGTTTTCCTGGAGTGAAAATAACTTAAACTTACTAGACTTTTTAATATCTTTACAGCCAAACTGCTACAATTCTCACTTTGCTAATCTGTAATTCTCACAGAAGAACTGGCAGCGTTACCCGGCCTTTAGCAAGGACCCTGAAGTGAAATCACTTAAAACTTCCTCTATTTTAATTTCAAATGATATATTCTGTATATAAACCACACTTACATGCTCTATCAAATATATCGACATGTACCTGTGATGTTAACATTTCTTCCTAATACCATCAGGCTGGGGACATTCATGTATCGCAGAAGCTTAAATTTCAACAGCTAGTTACCCTGCTTACTTCTCTGAAGGCCCAAGCCTTATAGGCTATTTGTCTAAGATGCTACAGCTGAGTAGGGGCAGATTTTGAGCTTGAACCTGCATCCAATTTCCTTAATAGTTTTTTTAACCCTCATTGTTCACTGGAATCACCTGGGAGGCTTTGAAAACACTACCAACATCTCAGCCCTACCCTACATTCTTAGTTGATGTGGGGTGGGGACAACCTTGGGTATGTTTTCATGTCTTCCCGGTATTATAACATGGCCTATATTTATAACCACTGGACCACTGCTCTTTGAATCACAATTTTATATTTCGAAAGATTAGAATTAGATTTTCAGTTGTATCATCATCCTTTCACAGTCTCTGTTTCCCCTCTGAAGGCATTTGAAAAATGTATTTGAATATTCAGAGAATGAAGCTGAAATTTGATAAGTAGAAACTCCATTTGATAAGAACCCAACTGTGCAAGACCCTTAAGGAACTTACAGCTTCTGCACTACAGTTTCAATAGACATAAACTAATTGTAAGAAAATATTAACATTTATTTTAAGAAATAAAGGGAGACAAAACATCTTAATAGAGGATGAACAAATACTTAGTAAAACTCAGTATCTATTTACTCCTAGAAATCTAAGGATGTAATACAATAAAAAGAACCTAAGTATAATAAAATTAAACATCTCTTCCAAACTAAGAGTGAATTCACAAAACATATAGAAACCAACACCTCTCATGTATACTAGCCATAGTAACAAGATACCACTTTTAATCCTAAAAAAAATTATACCTCCCCCATTGTCGCCATCACATTTTCAATATTTATTTAAAATATCCTGTGTCAATGAGCATTTTAGGAAACCAGGCACTCTCATACTCTGTTGACGATAATGTAAGTTAATATTATACAATCTTTGCTTCTTAGAGGCAAATTGTCAATATGTTTTACAGCCTTAAATTGTCCATTTCTTCTGACCCAACAATCCTACTTTTAGAATTTTCTTTAAGAAGGTATAAGAATGATACATGAAGATTTACATGAAAAGATGCTTAGTATAGCATTACTATTAATAGCACAAAATACTGGAATTAACTTAAATGGCACTAATAGGAAAAAAAAATGACAGCCCAGTCATATGATGCAATATTATCATCCAGTAAAAAATCCACTGTGAAGAATATTTAATGATATAGGAAATGGTCACAGTAGAATATTAAATTAAAAAGCTATGAAACAGGACAATATATACTCAATCCTTATTTTGTATATATATACACAAACCTATATATGTATACATATACAAACCTATATATGTATATATATTCAGATATACATACCCACTTATATACATATATGTGAATACATGCCTGTAAAGAAAGATTTGATTTACACATATGTATTTATACATATACAGACATCAAAATACAGATATGAAGGAAAACTACCAAAATATTATCAGTTGTTAATTTGGGGTAGGGAAATTATAAGTACTGTACTTCTTATTTCAGTTTTTATAACTTTTTGAATTAAAAAATTTTTACCCAACATGAATTTATTTTAGAGTCAGGGAAAAAAACAAGTTGTACTTTCCAGAAAGCCCAAATTTTGTTTCAGGATTAGTGTCAGTTTACTCGAATTTACTAAACGTTTAGAGTGCCATTTATATTACTACCTGGGAAGAAAGGCACAAAGACACAGGAGAAGGATACCAAACCAAGGGCTCCCACAGTGAATTAAACTGATTCTTAAGAGATCTTAGAGGAAATGGAGACTAAAAGAGCACTGAATGCCTACAACGAACTAAGCCTAGACTAGGTCTTTTTCGTCTACCACCTAATTTACTCCTCTCTGCAACCCAATGAGGAGCATATTATTGTCTCCAATTTCCATTTTACAGATAAAAACACTGAAGGTCCAAGTGGTTAACCAGTTTACAGTCAGTGATCCAAGCAAGTGGCTACAAACTCCGTGCACTTTCCCATTACCTCCCTGTCCTCCGCACAGAAGTGAAAACTCTGTGATGCCCAGCTGCAACCAATAATTTGGAAATTCTTGTATCTCAGGGGCCAAATTGAGATTCTGATCAAAACATAAATTAATCCAAACTGAGGCTATTTCTTTTTGCAATGGCATCTGGGAGCCAGTAAGAGTGAAAAGGAACAGCTGCGAGCAGCCATCGGCTCCCCGAAGTGTTGCTTCAGAAGTGTCACTTAGGCAGCAACTACATGCAGAGGAATGTTGGGCATCACCCCTCTGGGCTCGCTGGGGTGAAATTTTAAATGAGTGCGAATCATTCCCCCACAAATAGTTTGATCTGTATCTGATACTTAAAATATCTAATACATGAAATGTTATAACTTTTAAAATATTTTGCTATTTCTACAATAACTGAAACAAGAGATCAGGAAAAACTGGTGTTTCGACACCATCTTGGTTCCAGCTTTTAACCAAAAGCCAAATTGAAGCAAAGAAAATTTCTAGTGCCTAGAATTTAACATCAGCTGGCAGGAAAGACCCTATTAATTAGACTGTCAATTTGCAACTCACAATGTATTTTATGTTTCTTAACATTCCTAATATAAGCCTGACGACTTGATGAAAACTATTTCTCTCTAAAAATGACTGTGCATACTTAGGACAATCCAAATATTGGATTATTACACTCAAAAATTAAATTCCAACTAGAAGCAATGCAGAATGAAGCAAGTTGAGAGCCCATATTGTATTTTCAAGCATAATTTTGATTATACTTCGTGTATCATTCCACTTAAGATAGTCCAATACATAATGCTGGATTGTCTAATAGTGATTCTACTAAATTACGTGAAGTCAAAACTACTGAATAAAAGGAATAGTGTTTTATTCATGCCACTAACATCCTAACTCCCAATAACAACAACAGGAAACTTAAAATTCTCTTGTAAGCATTCAAAATACTGCATTTTTCTAAAAACCAATATTTTATCATTTCCGACCCTCTCCCTCAATAGTGCTATAAGACAGGGAAGTCTTCAGTAGCTCAGGCTCAATTTCCAGAAAAGTAAAGAAAGATTCCCTCGATCCTGTTACAGGGTCAGAAATTTCCAGCATAAACATCATTTCTAAAGCATCCTTTTAATGGATAAGTATTTTAATTTCCTGAAGGTGCTAACATTGTGGAATTAATTGATCCCTTTTCGTAATTTCTCACCTAATGCTGTGATGATCCCTAAGGAAATAAGGCATAGTGTGAATACGATTTGATAGGAAAAGCTTATAGTGATACCACAGTGAAACCTTGGACAGGCAGAATGAAGAAGCTGCAGTTTTTAAATTGCTGAGTAAATGACTGTAAACACACTTCCCTCAGTTGATGCTATAGCTTAGGACCAAACTATAGAAGCTTCACTTAAATATTTTTTCTCTTATCTTTCGATATTGGTAATTAATTTATTATAAGTTGCATTTAGCATCAATTTCCTATACTCATGTTTTTTCTTGTAATGTTTTACATGTCCTTTTCTTTAGCTGCTTTGGGATCCAGTAATGTCAATTGACTCAAGGATATTGGAACACTTGGACAATACTAACTATACTGACTCAAAATAGTCTTGGAATGACTCTGATGGGAGACTTCAGACTCTCTTTGTATAAATTAGAACAGTTAAGGATATGGTTTTCCTAGCGCTAAAAAAGCAGGCATCATTGTGCCATTTTTCCTACTTTCACATATCACCAACATTTTTCAAAATTTTAATTGTAAGTCTGCACATGTTCACAATGATCAAAAGTAAAATGTGTCTCTAATACAAACCTCAAATGGAAGTCTATAATCTTTGAGATATAGAAAGTGAATCATGCTACTTTATTCATTTCTAGCTTTCTTTATGCTATCATCATAAATACTTACAAGACAGCTGGTAGAAACTGACTCCAAATGAGAAATTTATACTTTACATTTTAGTAAAACGTTATTTTAAAACTTGGTCCCACATTCTTGAACACCTAGGCATGTCTCTTGTTTGAATTTTCATTGGAACTCCCTTTTGAAGCAATACTAACTTTGCACTATGAAATATTTTAATGAATTCAACTTCTAAACAATTTCTAAATGCAGCATCTAACCAGGCTCTGTAGCTTGTACTTATAATAAAATGAATAGTTTAGTTTTTATTTAGCCGCCATTTTCTCTTTTCATTTTAAAACATTGGAAATAGTTGAATGTTTTCTTGTTTTATCCTGGTTATATTTTTGAATTCTCTAAAGTTTCAGCTTATTATATGCATAATCAAGCCTAACATCATATACTAGCCCCTGGAGGCTCTCATTCTCCAAGTATATTTTCAACATAATTTTTGCATGAAAAAATAGATTGAGAGAAACCTCTTATGGAAAATATTAATACACCATACATTCTTACCCTTGTTTGTATCTGTTTGGAACAGCATTTCCATAGTTTATTGCCATACTCACGAATATTCAACCATTATCACTTATGCTGAAAATAACTATAATTAAGCATTTGGGGTTAATAAAAAAGTGAAAAATAATCCTAATGATGTGTTCTTGAGATTATGGGGGAAGAGGAAATGTTCCAAGGTAAATAAGGAATTGAAACCAAAGATATACATGATGAATTAGTTTCATTTATTTAGGCATGCCCTACCTTTATGGCAGCTTAAAATAATATATGGCAGGTCTGGATTTACTGTGTTAATCCATTATGAGTGCAGGAAAGGAAAATTAGGGTTAGGAAGAAGTAAAGGGACAAGATTTCGACTTAATTCCAAAAACTTCAAAAAATATATATCAAGCATCTCTATAAAAGGCACTGCACTACTACCGTCTTCAGGGTTTTACAAAAAAAAATTATAAGCCACCATTTCTACTCATAATTTGTCTAAAGTACAAAAATGTATGTTAAAAAGTAATTGTGTGTCAGTCCTGCACTTGGAAGACCAAGACAAATCGGACATGTCTCAGTTTTGCAGTGTAGAAAAGGGAGATGGATGAGCAATTTCATTGTAATAGCTCTGACATACTCTATTTGTTGGGATAAAATGATGTATAAACCACAATAATGCAAGATTTCATAAGAGAAGTGCATTGAAAATAATTGAGTAATGATGAGAAATACCCAAATAACAAGAGGTAATATAGTAAACAATCAATAAGTGTCAGCCATGTGGAAATATACTAAGCTTTATATGTGTTATTCTACCTCTTAGAACAATCCTACCACCACTTACAGGTGAAGACTGAGGCACAGAAAATTTAGGTAGCTTCCCAAAGGACACTAGGAAAGGAAGTTAGTAATTCTGTCTCTAGAGACTGGGCATTTAACCATACTGTCTCTCAAAATGCAAGCAGATTTATGGGAAGGAGAGCCCACGAGTGGAAGAGGTTGTGGGTAATGACTCAAGGGAGTTGGCATATTTTGTTTATTTAACAAATATTATTGAGTGTCAGTTGGGTGTCAGAAGACACTATGCTAGACACTAGGAATATACTGATCAATAAATAACAGAAGTATATTAGATAAGCCAAACTGATGAGTAGGTAGTATTTCAATAAGAAGAGATGAAGCGGGATAGGGATTAGGAAGAAAAGAGCGTTTCCCCCATGAAAGTCACTATATTAATAAATATGTCAAAACAAGAGCAAATGATTGCTTCCACATTTAACTGCAGAAAATATATAAATTTACATTCTATTTGAAGGGGAAGAAGAGAGGAGGCAGAAACCTTTGGACATTGGGTAGCAGCCTCTAAAATGACTCTATCTAATCCCCACCTCCTGATATTCATGCCCTCGTGCAACCCTCTCCTTGAATGTGGTCAAACTGATCGAGTCACTTTTAATGAACAGAATATGGCAAATGTGAAAAAGAGTCATTTCTGAGATATGTGGCTTCCATTTTGGGTTCTCTCTCATACTGTTTCTTGGAACACTCACCCCAGCGGACATCAGCTGCCACATCATGAGATAGGCCTGTGGAGAGTCCCACTTGGTGAAAAACCAAAACCTGCCAACAACCAGGTGAGGACATGTGAAAGTAGATTGTGCTCCCTGCCCTAGCGAGCCTCAGGTGAGGCCCCAGCCGACAAGGTGACTATAATCTCATGAGAAAACTGAGTCAGGAGCTCCCAGCTAAGCTGGACCCAGATTCCTGACCCCTAGAGACTGTGAGGTCATAAATATTTGCTGTTTGAAACTGCGGTTTGGGAGTAATGGGCTCCTTAGCCATGGATAACAAATAAGGCATTCTACAGCACTTCAGTCTGTCTCATTATTATTCCATTTTGAACCACCCATATACAGATTTTCATCATAGAATCCCATTTTATAAGCAACCCTTTTTAAGAAGAAAGAAGGCAGAAAAGAAGAGAGAAAGGGGTTGGAAGGGAGGAAGGAACAAAAAGATATGGCAAAGGCATCTCTGCACATAATCCTCTGCCCCAGAGAGAAACTAACAAATGTGTGAGACTGTGTGTACGCAGAGTCCACCTGGACATGAGTTTTATTTGCATTTTGTGGATATGTATTGTGATCCTGACGTTTAAGTAGCTTCTACTTATTATTTTTTATTTTCTCCTGCTTGCACTTTGAACGGGGTGACAGTGTTGGCTGAAGCAATTTGAAAGTGTGGCCGTTTCCTAGATGACATTTATACCTTCAAGATTGCTGCTTCTTAATTAATCATTTGATTAATATTATCTGTGGCCCAGAAGTTCAATTAGAGATACACCTTTTTATAGACAATAAACAAGCATGTAACAACTGATATAACCCAACATGTATGGGTAGTTAAAGTGGGCATTATTTTTTTATTTGCTTTCAAACTGCAGAGCAGGCTGAACAATAGACTATAAACAAGTTGTTTTGTATGGCTTTTGTGGGACTTGAAAAGAATTTTGACTTAATGGAAACTGATGCTTTGTTGAAAGAACAAAAGAAGCAATAGAAGATCCACATGGTAAGTGCCCCAAACATATCTTCACAAATGATACACTTACATTTAACTCGAAAATTGGGTGGTAAAGGTTAGTTTGTAGTGTAGAATTAATAGATGGTATCTCACTAAGACTCTTCACCTCCTGCCTTGAGAAAACTTTCAAGGTTTCTACAGATAAAAAGAAGGACTCAAGGACTGGAGACCCCTCAAATATGTAGATGACACTGTCATCTTTTGCTTAAGCTAAAGACCTTGAAGCAATGGCGAAATAATATAACAGAAGAGCAAAGAATCTGGATCATTATATAAAAGAAGCATATGCAAAATCACATCGAGTACATACATTCAAGAGGGAAAGCTGGCTGCAAAAAAAATTAGGCATTGCAAAGGAGTGTTTGTTGAGGCCATATGGCACACATTGTTACAACCCAGAAAGGTTCAGAAAGCAGAATAGACCCTTGTTAGAGTCTCCGTGAAGCTGAACATGAATAGTTTTCTACATTTAAAGAACTATCTACTAGAAAGAGAGATATGATACTAGCACATGCCTGGTTTTGGCAACTATAGCAAAAGCACACATATTTAACACTGAGAAAGAATAAAATTTGTGTAATAAAACAGGAAACACTTTGAGTATAGTATGATGTGAACAGACAAAAGAAAAACTGGTCAATAGCAGAACAAGGTTGACAATTACTAGGCAGAAAAATATCCGGCTTTCTTTAAAGATGTAATACATTACAGTCATAGGATGAGCCTGGTACAAACCTGGAGTGACCCCTCCCAGTGGGTCAAAGAGGCCAGTTAGGTACCTTCATGAACTCAAATTTGTCTTTACGTTTATGTGGATGAAAATCATCAAAGCACACAGAACAAATTTGCAAACTTTATGATTATCTTCTGTTCTGGAATAAGCCTGGACCATGGTTCGATTTCTTAAAAATTACTCCTACCCTAGGCTTATACCATTACTGCTTTCCTCTTGGATTCAGAGGTGGGACAACAGGAATACTCTGAGATGAGGCAGGTTTCTTGTTAATATATACAGCAACAGTTTTTCAGTATCTTAAAAGTTACAAAATTTGTCTAGGCTCTTTTTTTTTTTTCTTTTTTTGAGACAGATTCTCACCCTGTCGCCCAGGCTGGAGTGCAGTGGCGCAATCTCAGCTCACTATAAGCTCCACCTTCTGGGTTCACACCATTCTCCTGCCTCAGTCTCCCAGGTAACTGGGACTACAGGCACCCGCCACCACGCCCAGCTAATTTTTTGTATTTTTAGTAGAGATGGTGTTTCACCATGTTAGCCAGGATGGTCTCAATCTCCTGACCTCGTGATCCGCCTGCCTCCGCCTCCCAAAGTGCTGGGATTACAGGCGTGAGCCACCGCACCCGGCTGGCTCTTTTAATAAAAAAAGAAGAAATATAATTTCTCTTGCAGTCAACTGAATAAGCAGATATTGAGATAATTATCCACAAAGTGAGAGTCTTTGTGGCAGTACATTAATCAGGAAATATTTACTGAATATTTTCTTCCATATGTCAAGCATTGTGCTAGAGGTCAAGGTGAACAACACAGAGAGGTTCCCTAGACAGGTTTTCAGTTTGGTAGGGAAATGAAGGAGTAAGGACACATAAATGATGACAAATTAATTACCATTGTACAAAGAGATGTTAAGGGAGGTGTACAGATTGCAAAAGCAGTGTGTAAGAAGTGTACTCAAAATAACTGAAGGATCAGGAAAGGTTTGTGTAAGTGAGTGCTAGAAACCTCAAGGTTGAAGAAGAAATGTTCAGGTTGTGTGTGTGGTGTGTGTGTGTGTGTTTTCACAGATTCACCTATACACAAACACCTACAGTGGAACAGAGGGCAGAAGGACAGATAAGAGAAAGAAAAAGATCTTGAAACCATTTGAGGAGATAAAACAAGTCCATTATTCCTTAAATGTAAGAGTGAGGGAGTGGTGCAGGGCGAGACCAGAGACCTTGTAGGTCAATATAAAGACTTTGGACTTTATAATGAGAGCAAGGGAAAGTCATAAAACATGACCAGCTAAAAAGTGAGTTTCTCTTTACCTGAGAAACATTAAGGGAAATGAATATTCCGTAAACCTCTAGCAATTCTCCACCTCAGTTATATGTCTCTGGAGGATGGGGTCCACATTAAATGTATCCCTGTGTTTTACACTGTGCTTTTTAGGGGGGAAAAAGCAGATTCATAACTAACTCCAGTGCAGCACAAGAACTCACAAGTGTCCTAAAAAGAGAACAAGTGGATGCTACTAGAAATCAGCACTGGGAAAGGTCACTTGGAGAGGGGAATAGGTCATAGCTTTGTGTAAAATGTTACCTAGAATAATACATGTGACAGGCTAAATAACAGCTCCTAAATCCCCAGAACCTGGAGATGTTACTTTATATGGCAAAAGGGACTTTGTAGGTGTGATTAAATTAAGGACCCTGAGACAGAGAGGTTATCCTAGATTCTCCTGAATTATCTGGGCAGGCTCTAAAGGTAATCACAAGGGTCATTAAAAGAGAGAGGTAGGGAGATCAAAGGAGGAAGAAGCAATGTGACCACAGAAGCAGGAGAAGGAACAGTGATATGACGGGGTCCTGTGAACCAGGGAGTGCAGGTGGCTTCTAGAAACTGAAAATAGCAAGGAACTCGATTCTCCTCTGGAGCCTCCAGAAGGAACCAGTCCTGCCATATCTTGATTGAGCCCACTAAGGCTTATTTCAGATTTCTGATCTCCATAACTGTAAGGGAATAACTTGAGGTTTTCAGTCACTAAGTTAGTGGCAATTTGTTAGAGCAGCAATAAGAAATTAACAAAATAGATATGATTCCCATAGAGTATATGGAAAAAGTATAATACTAGAAGGAAATTATTTGCTTCATGTTGCCCGTTGCAGTCTTGGTTTATGACTATTACCGCAGCTTTTCTTTTATCAGCAGTGTCCTCTTTTTCTCCACAGATACCCTTATTTGGATTATAAGTCTCTGTAAACAGAGCTATTGAGGTAGGTGTTTGGAATAGCAAGCAGAAAACTGAGGGTCAAAGGGACATGGAGGCAGCCTCTACTTTCCATTCTAGTTTGCATAAAACACATCTAATGAGTAACCACAGCAATGCTTATAAAACCAAAAATTACATATTGATATATTGCTTGAAAATGTGTTCTTAAAGAAAGAGAAAAGGAAGCCATGGCTCACCTTATTCCTTCTAGTCTCCTAGTTTTGACTTCATGTAATAGGGCAGCCCTGCAGATTACTGGAGTCCATGAGATGATGAGGGAAGGTGTACATAGTCCGAACATTTTAATACCAGTCTCACAGATAACACCATTAGCACAGACAACCTATATGGAGCTTGAAGATCACTTAAAAGCAAAGATGCCATGTTTGGAATTCTAAGAGGTAGATTTGAGGTTTCTGTGGGGAAAGAAAATCTGTCTGGATTAAGTGTATGTTAAAGAGATCCCCAGCATCCTATATGCCCGCTAGTTTCGTTAAGTCCCCTATCAGCCAGGCAAAAGAACAATCTCATCACAAGGAGGTTGTTCGATTTGTCCTCTTGACTAACGCCAGTTTTATCTTATGAGTCGTGCCACATCCATCTCTTAAGAACCAACAAGGGTGTTCAAGTTTGTCACATTTAAGGCCCAAACTCCTTTTGCTGTGGCCCCTCCTAGTCAATCTGTTACAGTCTCATAGTCCAGTCCACCGGGTCTGCTCCTCATCCCTGCACACCACATGTCCATTCTCTCTCATATCACAGCCCATCCCCTCCTCTACACATGGGACACCATCCCTCCTCTCTCTTATCCTTCAAGGGCAAGCTGATGAACCCTTTGATTCTTCCTATAGCTCTGCAGGGCTCTGGCTTGTCTGAGTATCTGTTGCATCTATATCCCACTATTATGTGCCACTTGTTGAGTCACTTCAATGTGTCAAGCATTGTACTAGTCACTGGTATGTAATTGGTAAATTTTCAAAAAGGACATAGTCCCCTGGCTTCAGATAAATAGCCAAAAATCAAGAAGCAAATTAGAAAATAATCACATATCATGATAAATGTTACAAGGGAAATGAACATGAGATGGTGCTAGAGAAAATATTAGGAGCATTTACTTAAACAGGACAGTTACTAAGGAGGCAACACTAAAGCCAACACCTGAAGAAGCCCTCGGCCATGCAAAATCTACCAACTACAGCACTCATAGCTAGTAGAACATCAATGTCAGAGTATACTCCCATAATTGAGTTTAACCATCTAAGGGAAAACAAATGGGAGTTTCAAAACTCTGAACAACTTTCCTAAGACTGTATAGCTTGAGGTGGATCTAGAACTATAAAAACTGGGGTTCCTGACAGTCTGAAATCAGGCTCAGGCATCAGCTCTCCTACTGGTTATTTTGTAACTGTCTCATGTGATTCTTGATGAGCAGATGCTAAGTCTTACACCTTTATTTCCTACAACTCTGCATATATAAAAGCTACTCAATAAATATTTTACCAATTACGGCTGTTTTTTTACCCCTGTAACAGTAGACATGTCTTGCTTGTATTTTCTGGGCACTTCTGCTGCAGCTCACACAATAACGGGTTGGTGTTTAACAGTGTTGTATAGGAAATGTAGCATCCACGTTTCTGCACAGTGGAGGAATTCCTATTTTTGCTTACATCCAATTTGGAGTCATTCATCCCATCCTTGTGTCAGATCCCGATACCTTTTCTTGGTCCAGCAGAGCCAGAACATAAAGGCAGCTGGCTGGGAAACAGAGGACACAATCACTACACAAGGGTTGCTCTCTGCTGGGCACCTTTTCTACATCTCTCTAGTGAGCTCCTTCTCCCTTTCTCCACCAGGACTATTTGCATTTCTCGTCACATTTCCTTCCAGACCCCTTGCTGTTCCTTATTCTTCAAAATTCATGAGAAAATGGAGGTCATCAGCTGGGAACTGCCACATCTTTCCAAACTGCTATATTGTTCTCTCTTCCACCTGCCATCTCCTCCTCCTCTTTCTTTCTCCCCAGTGCTCCCAGCCCCCTTACAATTGAGGAAGTGTCTTTCCTTTTGCCAAACCCAGGCCTTCCACATTGGTTCTGGATCCCATCCTCTCATATCTTCTCACCTTTTCCAGGATTTCCTGTCTTCAGTTATCCTCTGTCACCTGAATCTTCAAATTCTCTCATTCTACAAAATCACTACCCTGAGCATTCAAACTCGTCTGGGTACCATTTCAACCAAACTTCCACTGACAACTACATTCACCTCTGGCTTCCATACCACTTTCATTTCTCTTTATAGCTAAGCATTTCAAAAACAACAAAAAAAAACAAAAACAGAACTACTTAAGCTGTCTGAACTACCTTTAAAAAAAAAAGTACAACACTAAAACTATTTGGGACATATAAAATATACACTAATTTTCAAAAAGGCAATAACAACCTAAAACCCACTTCTTTGTGATAACTGCCATTAACATTTTGAAAACTTTTCATGCTTCAGTTCATATGTCTTGAGTCCACGAATATCTATAATTTTCATATTTCATTATTATCACCTTGTTTAAATATAGGGGTTTTTCCCTTCCTCCCCCTCCAAAATGACAATATACCCCACATGTAGCCAATGTTAACCTGGTCTGAATCCTTTTTCCTTTCTTGATGGAGTTTCGCTCTTGTTGGACAGGCTGGAGTGCAATGGCACAATCTCGGGTCACTACAACCTCCACCTCCTAGTTCAAGTGATTCTCCTGCTTCAGCGTCCCAAGTACCTAGGATTACAGGCACCCGCCACCACGCCCAGCTAATTTTTTTGTATTTTTAGTAGAGACAGGGTTTCACCATGTTGGCTAGGCTGGTCTCAAACTCCTTACCTCAGATGATCCACCTGCCTCAGCCTCCCAAAATACTGGGATTACAGGCATGAGTCACTGCACCCAGCCTAAATCCTTCTTTTAAGTCTTCTTGTTAATATAATTGCTTTCAAAGATACATATGTACATTATGTGGGTTTTCTGAACCTTTTTTATCCCCCATATAACAGTAGATAGCTGATATTTCTCCAAGTTAACAGAGATACATCAAATTGATTCTTTTTAACAGCTGTATAATATCTCATCTTGAAAATGTAGCACAAATTATTCAACACTTCTCTAGTGACAGGCATTCACTTGATTTCCAGTTTTTGAAGGGCTTATTTTTTTCTTGCTCCCTCAAATACTGATACAAACAAATTATTCTTGTATATCTATTCTTACATATCGAATCCTTTATTTACCCAGGCTGTTTGGTTTCATAGCTGGTATTCTTAATTTTGTGTTATTTTCTTTTAATTTTTTTCTGATGTGATAGATATAAATTGATATGTTCTCTTCCTTTAATTCCATTTTTTTTCTTCATACTAAAGTGGTGAAACATCTTGTCAAATATTTATTTCTCATTTAGTTATGTCCTTTAATAAATTATTGATTCATGTTTGTGTCAGTTAGGGATTAAACTGAGTCTTTAAAAGAAAGTCCAAATAAGAGTGACGTTCCAAGGGCTTATTTTCTTTCATACATAAACAAGTGCAGAGGTGAGCAGCCCAGTCCTGCTGCAGTGGCTCCGCTAGATTACCAGGGACCTGGGCTGCATTGAGCTTTCCCGCTCGTCCCTCCTTGGGGCATGAACCCCTGTCCACATTCACAAAGTAGCTACAGAGCTCCAATTAATCAGAGAAAAAATAAAGTAAAATGCAAAAGGCAAGAAGCACTTTTTCAGAAGTTCACATAGCAACCAGTGCTCCATGCCTCCTTGGCCAAGACCACATGACAAGGACACTCCAGTTGCAGGGGAAGGTGCAGTCTCTTAGCTGGATCCATTCCACCCTAAATGCAATTAGTGTTCTAATAGTAAGAGAAAGAAAAACAGAGAATGGTCGCTAGATAGACAACTTATCATTAGAATAATATTCTTTGCTCATTTTTTTCTATTGTCTTCGTTTCATGAATTTATAAGAACTCTTTCTCTGTGTAGCTATTAATCCTTTACTTGCCATCTGTTTGCATATATTTTTCCCTAGAGCTCTTTTGTCTACTGACACAGACACTAATTCAAGAATTATTTAGCGAGTTCCTTCTATGTGCCAGGCATTGCACTAGGAAACTTGTAAGGAATGAAACCAGCAAAAATCCCTGGGGCTTATATTCTAGTGGAAGAATATACAGGAAAAATAAAATAAAATGCACAGTATGTTAAATGATAATAACTCTGATGAAAACAATAAAGAAAAAAGAAGGACAGGGAACACAGAAATACAATTTTAAGTAATGTGGTCAAAGTCCACTACTGAGAGGATGGCATTTCTAAAAGAACTTGAAGAGATGTGGGAATATTTGAGCCATCAAACTATCTATAGGAAGAGAGCGTTAGAGAGCAAAGGACAGGGTAATAGAAGATTAATTCTAGTGTGTTAAAAAGAGCATAGCATGTAGGGTAGTAGAGTCACAGTGAGGAGTTTGAGTTTCACTTCTGTTGATGTGGACAACCACTGGAGGGTTTTTTGTGGAAATATATGACCTAATTGTTTAAAGGATTGCTCTGACTGTTCTGTGGAGGATAGATTGTTGAAAGGATAAAGACATGAAATGGGTCGGATGTAGTGACTCACTCCTGTAATCCCAGTACTTTGGGATGCTGAGGCAGATGCATCACGAGGTCCAGTGATCGAGACCATCCTGGCCAATATGATGAAACCTCGTCTCTACTAAAAATACAAAAATTAGCCGGGTGTGATGGCAGGCACCTGTAATCCCAGTTACTTGGGAGCCTGAGGCAGGAGAATCGCTTGAACCCAGGAGGCAGAAGTTGCAGTGAACCGAGATAGCACCATTGCCCTCCAGCCTAAGTGACAGAGTGAGACTCCATCTCAAAAAAAAAAAAAAAAAAAAAAGACACAAAATGGGAGACCACTTAGGAGGCGATGGTAACCCAGATAAGAGTATATAAATGTGTGATAAGTGGTTGGATTTTGTACATATTTTGAAGATAGATCAACAAAGTTTACTATTAGATCAGAGGTGGGCTGGAATTGAAGAAAGTCCAAAAAGACTCTAAGATGTTTGACCTAAGCAAGCAGAATAATGGATTTACCAATAATCGTATTACAGAAGGCTTTGGGTGCAACAGATGTGGGAGGTGCTGAGAATCTGGAATTGAGGGGTGTGGTCAGAGCTGAATACTTATAAATTTGGGAAGTTTTCAATGTAAAATGTCTTTCAATGTGATGAGATTAGGTAAAATTGAGAAGAGAGTGAATTTAGTTAAAAAACAGAAAATATCCAAAGAACTATTTGTATGACAGAAGAAAAAACAGAAAAGTAGGTGTGTTCTATCTGGGAAAGTGCAGCCACTCCTCTTGGCGCAATTGTCATTCACATGCTAATGACATCTGACTGTATATCTCCAGCAAAGGGGTTTTTCTTCCCACAATCAAGATGCTTTCTCACAACTCCAACGCAATCTAATGAGACTTCTACAAGGCTTTTTCTTATCCCACACTCCAATCTCCATCATTCCTAAGTTTTGCTCAAGTTGTTTATTGCCAATGATTACAAACTATCATTAAACTTCTTCTTGAAGTATTATTACTTTTATTTTAAGAAATTTAGTTATCCTTTATAGTATACATTCTCAGGCACTCTTTAAATTAAGGTATATGTTCTGTACAAATTACACATTTCTGCCAGGCATAGTAGCTCACTCCTGTAATCCCAGCACTTTGGGAGGCCGAGGCTGGTGGATTGCCTGAGCTCAGGAGTTTGAGACCAGCTTGATCAACATGGCAAAACCCTATCTCTATCCCAAAAATACAAAAATTAGCCAGGCGCAGTGACATGTACCTCTGGTCCCAGTCATTCAGGAGTGTGAGGTGGGAGGATCGCTTGAGCCTGGGAAGCAGAAGTTGCAGTGAGCCAAGATTGCACCACTGCGCTCCAACCTGGATGACAGAGTGAGACCTAGTCTCAAAAAGAAAAAAATTTACACATTTCCTCTTATCTTCACCTTACCTTACCTCAGGGTCTCTGTTTTTATCAACACATATGTTGTTTGACTACAGGTACTTGGTTAATCTTTTATCTAAATTACTTACATCTGCACCTGTCTATATTTTGCTCTGATAAAACGATGTTGTGCTTGGTTTGGGATTTTAGGGTTTCACTGTTGATGTCCATCGTATTGTTGTATGCACATTTTATAAAAGGAACAGAAATAGACACTCTTCAATATATCTACCTTTATTTCTTTATCGAAAAGATATCATAGAGAGTTGGCACAGGAGGAATCCCAACAGAAATATCAAAATTCTTCAAGTAGAAGAAAGTGCAATCATTAGGATCCCAGAAACCTTACAGCAAGAGGCACAGAGTTATAGATAACTGCATTCACATACACACATGTAAACATGAAAGTCTGGAGCAACCCTGCACATGGCCTAGGTCTCACTAATGGATAGATTAATGTCCCCCTCTCAAAGCAAGAATTGGAAAACCAACTAATTGTATATATCATGATCCAATCTATTATCCATCTGGCATTCATATAATACAGTGGTCTCCAAATTATTATATGCTTTGTTATATATAAACACATGGACACGTGCCCCTGAAAAAAAGTTTTTGCAAAACATTCCTTTACTATAGAAAGTGTTTCTTACATACTCTATTCTATACCTTTTCTTAGATTGTTGGTTATTCTCCCTAAATTTATAATGTTACATACTCATGATTACATCCCGCAATTTGAAAGAAACAGCAATTTACTGTGCCTTTTAGTACACTAAAGCAAAACAAAACAATAATAGCTAACATTTTTCAGAATGTATGCACAAGGAACTATGCTAAGCACTTTATATAAATTATCTCATCTAATCCTTAAAATAACCCTAAATATTAAGTACAATGATTATTTCCTATAGAATGTAGAGGAGAGAACTTGAGAGTTAGAATAGTCAGTTAGTTTGCCAAAGGTGACACAACATAGCCATATCATTCTAGACACAATAATTGATGATAATTGCTACATCCTATTACCTCCTATCTCATCCTCTCATCCAATCATAGCTCACAGTAGCCTCAAACTACTAGGCTCAAGCAATCCTCCCACCTCAGTCTCTCTAGTAGCTTGGATTACAGGTGCACACCATTATATCCAGCTGATTTTTCATTGGACAAACATATCTTGAAAAATATAAAAGTCTCCAAGATGCATGAATTAGAAATCCTTAGTGAGACTCTTCCTTCCCCATGTGCCCTCCATCCCAACAGCCCTTCCAGTCCTTCTTTTAGGAGGAGCTGCAGTGGTCACTCGTGGTGATTCTGATTTTCCTCATTCTAGATGTCTCCCTACATTGACTGGTATCCTTTGTTTTCATATATTATCTGTTGTCATAATGATCCTAAATGCTTATCTTTTTTCATGACCTTTTTGATTAAATGCCTGCTGCTGATTGGCTAATTCAGTATTTCTGGTTAAATTCCTGGAGGGAAAAAATCTGTTTGGCTCAGTTCATCTTATCATGGCTAGTAAAGGCATCAGTTTGTGCTTATTCTTGCACCCTTGCATATGTGTTCCAACCTTGTGTTTACAACAGTCGTGGCACCTCATCACATATATAACACTCTACGTACCTTTCGTTCTCCCTTATTAGACTGTAAATTCCTTGAGAGCAACAGGTATGTCTTGTTTACCATTGTACCAAGTAATCTTAACTAATAGGGTAGACTTGTGTAACAGAGACATGAAATTAAAGGAGTGAACTTGCTGATAGAGCAGCAACCACAAACGAGAAAGAGAGATAATGAAGTCATAGAACAATAAATTAGAAATAGGGAAGAAGTAATAGAAAGGCTATGTAGATAACATTCTGACATTAACAACAAGATAGTATCCAGGGGGAGAGTATAAACATTAGGGCTGGCCAGGCACAGTGGCTCATGCCTGTAATCCCAACACTTTGGGAGACCGAGGCAGGAGGATTGATTGAGGCCAGGAGTTTGAGAATAGCCTGGGAAATATAGTGAGACACCCATCTCCACAAAACTAAGAAAAAATATCTGGGTGTGATGCTGTGCACCTGTAATCTCAGCTACTAGAGAGACTGAGGCAGAAGGACTGCTTGAGCCTAGTAGTTTGAGGCTACAGTGAGCTATGATTGAGCCACTGCACTGCTGCCTGGGCAACAAAGACCTTGTCTCTCAAAAAAAAAAAAAAGTTAAGGTAATATAAGTAGCTCTAACCAGAGACCACACATGACCTTAACCTTCCTTCAGAAAAAGAAATGAAAGATGACGCCAAAGGGTTTTTTACCTAAGCAAGAATATGGAAGTGAATAATAGAGAACTGTGTTTGCCGCAAGCTCATACTGCAACAAACACACATAAGATGAATTCAATATGTTGAAAACACTCAGAAAAGCAGCATTGGTCAATTTGACTAGTATTTCTGTGTTAATTAAGCAATTTTCTGAGTCAAATGTTGTCTGGTTTGAATCACAAAAAGTCTAGGAAACGAAGACATGTTGGGCTCTAGGGAAGACAAAGGGTCAGAAGGTAAATCATGTCCCAGCTATTAACATGCCAGAATTGGCTCTCATGGACCAACTTCAGGTCTTAAATCAACCAACAACTTCCAAGGCATAAGGAAACGTAAGAGAATAAATGAGGCCCTGGCTGCTATGTATCTCTCTTATACACACTTTCAAAGCCAAGCAAATGTGAGTCCCGCTATATTAAAAATCAATCCAGGCCGGGTGTGGTGGCTCACCCCTGTAATCCCAGCACTTTGAGAGGCCAAGGCAGGTGGATCCCTTGAGCCCAGGAGTTCAAGACCAGCCTGGCCAACACGGCAAAACCCCATCCCTGAAAAAAAAAAAAAAAAGTAAAATAAAAATATTAGTTGGGTGTGGTGGTGCATGCCTGTAATCCCAGCTATTTGGGAAGCTAAGACAGGAAAATCACTTGAACCCAGGAATCAGAGTTTGCAGTAAGCTGAGATTGTACCACTGTACTCCACCCTGGGCAATAGAGCAAGATGCCATCAAAAAAAAAAAAAATTCCATCTAAGAATGATAATCCTACCTCAGCCTTCCAAAACACATTACTGTTGCTACATATTCTCACCAGTATGAGAAAATCAAATTGATTTTATAGAACTAAGCTGCATATAATACTGCATGTAATCTAATGTTATTCACTATATATGCTTTTAAAATGATGCTACCAGATAATATAATGTTCAATGGGTATAATATTAGATTAAACCTGCTTCTCATTAGTCACCTAGAAATAAGTGTAATGTAAATATAAATAGCAGAAACTTAGAAAACATTTTAACTACTCCTTTATTGCTAAAAATGTGTTGACTTTCCTTTTCCTTCACTCCTATCTCCTAATTTTTTGTCTCTAAATCTCTCATAGGTTTGCTTAGAGAATAATTCAGTTATCTGAATATTTCAAAAAGCATTATCCAATAGGTTCCTTAATCAGCTGTCAGTTTCTTGGTTGTTTTGCCTGTTGTCACATTTGCTTATTAGGCAAATTCTGCCCTTTGATGGCTATGCATGTGTTTCCAAGGACAGAACTGGCCTTGTGTTTGTATGTTTCATCACTGTTTTCATTGCTACTCAGACTGTGCTTCTATTGACCAACTCCATGGATTTACATAAGCTCCTCTTATTTTCCTACCTCATCTCATTTTTATGACTTTTTAAGTGTTAGAAAACCCACACTTCTTCTGTTGAAGCCCATCAAATTTTCAGTAGTTTCCATCAGATCACCACATTTGAAACAGAGCAAACCTTAAGTATTCATGGTTTACTGTTAAATCCTTCTTGAATTCCTTTGGAGATCATATAGGAAGTGATCACTTATAAGTAGGTTCTCTAGAAGGTTAATGAACAATAGTGTGGGCCATTGCTCCTGACGAAATAAACTATCTTGACCGTGTACTTTAACATGGATAATGGAAAGACATGTTTGCTATTTTTAAGTAATAAATCCTAAAATGTAACAATGCAGAGTTTGTATTTACTTAAATTATGACTTTCATTCCAAATGCTTTGATTAGCAACCACAAGGTATATCCCATGATATATATATCTGGCATGTGATGCCATTTTCTTTATAAATAAATCATTCTCTGCCATCATTTCTAATTAAAATTTATGACTAAATATTTCAGATGGAAAAAAAATAACCACTGATATCAGGCCATTTATTGTATAACAACCGTCAACCTGACTCAGGGCTGCTGAGGACTCTGCTGAAAGCTAATTTCAAGCCAGCTAAAGACTGTGGATAGCATTGAGGCAAAGTGTGTTGATAAACAAAGGAGGAGGCTCCGTAATAAGGTGAAAGCACAGAAACTACTCCAACTTTAAGAGTAGTAAGAACATCCCATTCTTATTATGATGACGATAAAGATCAGGAGTAGAGGAAAATCAATTGGATGACCAGTCATCATTTGCAAAAACCCATTGCTTTAAGATAAGCTATCCTGGTTTGGGAGTACAGAGGAAATATATTCTACATCACTGCATGCAATGTAAAATGGAAAGTATTTCAAATGGCCAAAAACATATCGAATATGTATTGCTAATTAAAGTTGTACACAAGCAGGCGCAACATTCTAGGGAGTTGCCAAAATGACAGTACTCACTGATTTAAGTGAAATTCGTCTAAAAAGACCAATAGAAGATGTGAGCTTAGGAAAGAGTTCTCAATAAAAAGTTAGGAGAAGTCAAAGGGAAGAGTTAGGAGGACCATGAAAATGAAGCAGTTGCCATATGCAAAGCCCAGGTTGTAAGAGTTTATGCTCCTGTTTGGAATGCTACACACATTTATTTGGCTGAAAAATATAAAGTGTCTCTTAGAAGCTTGGTATTTACAATAATAAGAACTAGAAGATCTGGTTGGAGACTATAGTCCCATAGCTTCCAAGGGCCAAGTTATCACTCAGTAAAAATGCATTGAATGGAAACATGCATGCGTGAACGGGGAAAGACAAGAAAATTAACACTGGTAGATTACCTACTACATAGGTGAAAGTGCTAGGTACTTTCACCTATGTTACTTGATTTTATCCTTCAACTCCAAAATTTAGGTATCATCTCATTTTTGCAGATAAGCAAATTGAGGCATAAAGAGAACTGACCCAAGGTCAAAGAGCTAGAAACTGGGAAAACAAGGATTTGAGTGGAGAGCTAGATAACTTCTTGTTCTTTTTTACATTATGACTTTAATTCTATCTTTAAATCTTTTTTTTTCTTTTTTTTTTTTTTTTTTTTTTGAGATAGGGGCTCTCTCTGTCACCTATGCTGGAATGCAGTGGCATGATCATAGCTCACTGCAGCCTTACTCCTGAGCTCAATTCATCTTTCTGCCTCAGCCTCCCAAGTAGTAGCTGGAACTACAGGTTTTTACCACCATGCCTGGCTTTTTTTTTTTTTTTCTTTCATAGAGATGGGGGTCTTGCTATGTTGCCCTGGCTGCTCTTAAACTCCTAGCCTCAAGAGATCCACCTGCTTTAACCTTTCATTTAAATCTTAAATGAAAGAAAGGTTTCTCTTAGGAAAGAAGGCAGGCACAGTAGATGGAGCACTCCTCCCTTCTGAATGGGCCTCCCTACTCATTGTTCTCTACTTTCTATCATCTGTAGATTGACTTGCATATTCTTCACAGACAGTAACCACCACTGGCCTTCTGCTTGTTTATTTGCTTTGAAATAGTCATTGTTTTGTGGTTACTGACCCAACTCCTTTGCAAATATTATAGAGTCTTTTAGATATCTTCTTTGGGGTGGTCAGCCAGTAAGCCCAACTGTATCATGTGTTATTTATCAAAGTAAAATTATATGGCTAGAAAAACACAGCACACAAATTATAGAGAGATACTTACATCTTCAGGCCAATATCCACAGCGCATTGTTTGCCTTCTGAAAAGCAGGTATTTATTTACATCATATTATGCAGTGAAACAAAAAATAATCTGGAATTTGTAAGTTAATTGACTGGAAATAATTCTATCCAATGAATTAATGATGTCTATTTGTTCATGTTTTTCTGCATGTAATCTGACCTATATGTTTTAAAAATATAAACTTATTTCAGCATTTATTTTAAATTATGACATTATTTATGTTCCTGTCAACTGATTTTTGGTGTACTGCACTTTTATTTTTGATAAGATTATTGACAAACCCATTCCTACATGAAGACAAAAGGCACAGAACATATATATATTATATATTATATATATAATACATATATGTGCTCATCTCTGACATTGACATAACTAATCTTTTTTAAAAGTATCATTAGTCTACATTTGCTGCCATAACACATTATTAATCTTTCATGATCAAATGTACACAAAATGTACATTTCTTACCTGAGGAGAGATTAAGTAAATCCAATCATGCCCATTTTGGCAAATCCAGTCATGCCCTTATCATAATATGGCCAAAGCAACAAAGGCAGACAGAAGATTCTTAGGCAAACACCATTTCCAAGAATGCCAATGTTTATTGCCATTGAGTAGGTCCTATATAGAATTGGAACAAATATAATAAACTTTTGTGCACACTCTGACTACTGAGAATGGATCTGTACCACAGAAATTATTTTTTCACTTTGTTCTGCAAAACAAACAAACAAACAAAAAGAACTAGCAAATACCTTGAAGATTCATTCCCAGAGGTACAATACTCTCCCTCTACCTCAAATCCACCCCTGTAATCCACTCTGCTCTGGTCTTTAACATTTTGAGGCAGTTCAGTATTTCTGTCAATGTTCATTACCTCCAAATACAATTATTATCATGCTCCAAAATACAAAAATGAATCTGATGTAATTCTCCTGTCCTCAAAGAGTTTACAGCTTGCTGGGGGAGAAAGAGAGTAGACAAGTGTAAAGCAATGCGTTGTGTGATGTAAGAGAATTATGCAGCAGCATGTGGTGGTAGGTGCACTCCTTTCTCCAAATATCCTGTTTTGTATCCACTGATTCACACGGTAGCTGAGGAGCTTCAAAGTAGGTAAAGCCAACTTGTACTGTCTCTTAATTGGTGTTTAGTTTTATCTGCCTGCCTAGGGGGAAGTCAAAATCCAGAGCCAGGATTATAGTATCCCTGAGAGAATGTATCATATGGACTAGAGTCTGGAAGAGTGCATGTCCACTAGTGAAGGTGCATGTCAGAGGAAAGGAAAGCTTGCAGGTAAGGCATCTTGGTGAGTACTTGAGCCCATCCAGACTCAGCAAATGTCGTGGCGTGTGTGCACAAGGGAAAGGGAGAATTCTGTGATGAAACGAAGGAACTTCATAAGCTCTACAGCGTGCCAGAGCCCAAGCAAACCTCCTGCAGATACCTCTTACTGAGGGTAACCCCAGAGAGAGAAGAGTTCTGTGCTCATCATGGTGGAGACTGCTAAGCAGCTGCACTAACGCAGGTCCCTGTGGCACAAAGAGGATAGCTTTGGTGATAGTTACGGCAGCTCAGAGCAGTCAAAGACAGTTTTTCAGACCACTCGAGATAATTCCAGAGTTATAAGCCAGGTGATGAAGTTTTTCTACCCTACAGGAAGGAATTTATACTTTATCCTAAAGCCTGTTGAAGACTTTTATTGAAATCAATGGTTTAATCAGATTTCTGTTTTAGGACAATCACTCTGGTAGTTTGGGGGAATTGGCTGGAATGAATTAAGGCATGAACACCCTGGCTTGGCCTGAACCAGTTAGGTAGGACAGCACTGCCATTTGCTGCCTTCTCCACAGATAAGTCAAGAAGACACAGCAGATTTCAGAGGGGGGAAAATTATCCCATTCACCAGGGATGACCCAACCAGGAAATACATGGAACAGTTAGGGGTCATATTGAGCAATCAAACTATGACAAATCAAATTTTAAATGTTGTATTTGTGAGAGGAGTTGAGGAAGACAAAATAATAGTTCAGAAATGGTGTTACAAATGAGAGAGAAAGAAATTGCAATAACCACATGGAAATCCTTCCAAAAAATAAAAATTACGTGTTATATTTTTAACCTTTATCTTCACTGGAAGGCAACCATTATGGTAAGTAAATTAATTGAGAAGTGAATTAAAAACTTGGCAAATGGCTTCTAAAGACATGACCAGGTCGGTAACCCATTGTTCAGACCATAATATACATACAAGGAATCCCACCATTCCATGAGACACTTGCTGTTGGCCAGTCATCAGTTTATGAACAGCTCTTATCCACTTAAGTTTCATAAATTTTTCCCATAAAGTAGTCCTTTTCAATGTATACCATGGGCTAGAAACCAACAGAATTTGCTTTTGGAAATAATTTTTGTGACTAATCCTTTTTCACAGGGTACAACTACTTTATCTCAGTGCTTGTGATGATGAAATGTGCACATATCACCAAATACTCAGAAGGTCTCACCCAGTCATAGTTAAAATGAGTTAAGGAGCTGCTTCTACAAAGTTAAAATGTCATCTACAAATTTAGTGAGATTAGCACTAAGGGGAAAAAAAGTTCAAAAAAAGTAAAAAAAGATGTACAGATTTTAACATTATGCTAGCTTCATTGAAATAAGCAATCTCCCAGGTTTTACATCTAGGGAAAAAAATCTTTTCCATTTTCAATTAACCTTCAGATCAAATATTCCAATAATCTGATATTTCTCCATAATATATGCATCAGGGGAAGTATTTACAATATTAATTCTGAGGATATTCTCATAAAAATTAAGCCCTTCAAAAATTTCATAGAGTCTGGTTCCATTTTCATGTCCAACAGTCACAAAAACATTCTATGACCTCCCTTGCATCTGTTGTTTTAAAATAACTCCACAATAATGTATGATTTCTATTCTTATTTTGTTGAAACCACTGGCATTTGCCCAAGCCGTAAACAAAAACAGCATTCTAGAAACCGCCAGACATCAAGTATGCAATTTTCTTCCCTAATACTTGGTCTAAAAGAAAGCCTACACTCGCACATTTACTGTAACCATTGTGCATGCATTCATATTCTACCACCATCTAGTTAAATTCATTTTTAATGAGTCACATCATGAAGCACTGTATATTTTTGTTGCTAAATTTATTAACATATACTTAAGGGCATATAGTTATAAAGTTTTTCTTGTGGTGTTTGTGTTTGTACTAATTTTTGCTAATTTTCTTTTGTTTTTCCAAGGAATATTTTTGTCTTTCTAAACCTCAAGAATTACCTTTGATGTGGTTATCAAGAAAAAAATTCAGCAGTTTTAGTATCCATAGGCATATATTTCTAATATGTACTATCCATATACTTTGAAAATTATTTTGGGAGATAAACCTGGCATGCAAAATTTTCCTTCAAAATTTCCTCCACTCCTTCAGTCCCAGGTATTAAAAATAGAAGGCAGCAGTTATAATGAATGTGTTATGTAAATAAATTTAATAATAAGATTCAGGGTCTATAGGTTACAATAGTGAAGCAAAGTAATCCATGTTTTCAACAGGAATAAAAAATGCGGCCAAGCATGGTGGCTCATATCTGTAATCCTAGCACTTTGGGAGGCCAATGCGGGTGGATCACTTGAGGTCAAGAGTTCAAAACCAGCCTGGCCAACATGGTGAAACCCCATCTCTACTAAAAATACAAAAAAAAAAAAAAAAAAAAAAAATAGCCGGGCATGGTGGCAGGCATTGATCCCAGCTACTCGGAAGGCTGAGGTAGGAAAATCGCTTGAACCCGGGAGGTAGAAGTTGCAACAAGCCAAGGCCTTGCCACTGCACTCCAGCCTGGGAGACAGAGCGAGACTCCAGCTCAAGAAAAAAAAAGAAGGCAGCAATGTGAGACAGTGGAAGCGAGCATGGGCTTTGGCATGACCAGACTTAGTTTGAATCAGAGTTTTACAAAAAGTTATTTAATCTCTCAAAATCTGTTTCTTCTACTGGAAAATGAGAATACTATTACCCACTTAAGAGCTGTTAAAATGAACAACTGAAATCTGCTCAAAAACTGCTTATACCTTGGACACACAAATTAATATTAAACAAAACAGCAAGCTAAAAGTTTTGTCATTTTTATTCTACATATTTGTAGATATTTTATATGTAAATCTACATGTGTTCATATCATAGTATGCATATGCACTCCATAGAAAGCATTTGTGTACTGACATACACAAATGTCCACGATGGAGCAAACTTATGTGAAGACCTGAGCTAGATAAAGTGTAGAGAGACCTTATTTTCCTATTAAGGTCAGTTATATACATGCATCATTGCTAAATAGGAAATTGGAAGTTTATTCAATGTCAAGAAAAGCCATTTAGCCACTGATGATTCACATTTTGCCTTGAGTAGTCTGGCAGGAAACTGGCGTATCACTTGTTGGCAAATCTGAACGGTATTAAATTGAACAGGTAAAAAATAGACTTGTGAATTAACCAAATTAAATTTGCAATACATATTTCCGAATGGCATGGAACAAGGAATGGTGATGTAATTTACAGAAAGTATAAGGATTCACAACATAGTCATCCTTTCCAAAATCAAACCTCTGGAGCATTCTAGAACTCCCACCTCTGGGGTAACAGTGTACAGCTGCAGGCTGCATGGTCTTTGAGCCCTCAGTCTCCTGACACCACAGCCAGAAGTCATTGGTCCTTTTTCTGTCAGAAAGATGATAAGGTTAGTCAAAGTCCTATGTACATCTACCTAGTAAAGCATATTTATTTCTGTTCACTTACTTTTATAAACCTTCATTTATCTCCATTTCTAGTTTATGTTCATTGCCATTTTGATTCTGACTCACTTCTCTACTTTGACTTCCAGTTTCTGACTATTTCCTGGATCCAGACCATCTCTTGACTTTCTCTGATTCACTAGTTTCTTTCTTCACTGATTGTGGTTGTAACTTGAATCTCTAATTCTGTTTCCTTTCCTCCATTCCCCATTTTCTTTGATTCTACCGGTGATTTAAAAAAAAAAAAAAAAAATCTGTATAGTATTCCAGGTACCTACACTCCATGGAGACAATAAGGAAATGATTTATCTCAACATTCTAATCGCTGAACAGGAGAAGGAAATTCCTATTATACTTCTAGGAATGAAATTATGCCATTCAGCCCAAGGGAATATGAGTTAGTTCTCAAAGAGGAACTGCTTGTGCTGCATGAACATTTTCAGAGAGATATTTTTTACTTTTGTGTGTTCAACATAACAACTAAAATACAATTTCAGGGGAGGTAGGAAGAACCTGGAATTGCCTCTCTTAGATGTTGACTTTTTTAGTTTTTCCACAAATCCAAGTAAAATCAAAATATAACTAATTTAGAATACTAAACTAACTCCAAAGACTTGACTGGATCCTTCAGCAAAATTAGACCTCCTGGGCACAGTCCCAAGAGACAAGCTGATGTCCTGATGTTTCAAAAACAGTAACAAAGAGAAATGAGGTTTCCAACCACCAGTCTTTTTTCCATTTTAAACACACAAGTCTTGGAGTACTGATTTTAACCATGGCAAACCCATCCTCAGCCCACAGTCTGGATATCACTGGAAGATACAGGCTCTGTCAGACTAGCACCTCTCCATGTCTGGGATGAATGGTGATTTTGCTTCCAAAGTGTTCTGTATTTCTATGTTGCACTTCTCCAACCCTCCAAAATGTCAGAGCTATTCATTGGTTTATTACAGCATTACTAAATGGAGACCATATGAGATGCCCATTCTAAAGCCAGCCACTAGCTTTGGTCGGCATTTATATTCTCCCTTCTGCCTTCCCCTTTGGAAAAGTGTCAAAAGTTCAGTTGGACCCATGGTATACAGCAAACACTTAATTGCCTCCTGTTGGGAACAGTTTTCTCGCTCCTGCCCCATGTTATTCTAGGTACCATTTTACATCTGTTTTCTTCTCCCACCTAAATCTCAGTGTCATATCATATTAGATAAGACAGTCTACTTCAGGAGCTTTTCTTTATCTCTTATCATCCTTATATGTTAGTCACTTTTCTTTCACACAATGGAATTCAGAAGAAGAGCGACCAAAAGGAGTTGACATCTTTTCCTAAATGGAAGAAAAACACCTGTCATTTTGAAGTCATGCTGTCTTGGTGTCATATATAGCATGCCTCTATTATTGTTCTGTAATGCCTAGAAAACCAAAAGTCTATAGTCCTAGGCATATGTGGGCAAAAAACTAAAAATAAAAATACTCCCCCTTCACAAAAAAAGTAATGCAAATGAAATGAAGATCAACAACCCAGAGGCCTTGGACTACAGGTGTGCCCCTTCATACACAATGTAGGCTTGTTACAATACAGAAAGCTACAGACCTCGTGGACACTCCCAAATACCTGCCAAGTCATGCTGTCCTGGAAAAAAACTATAGTCAAGACAAGAATAAACAACTGTGTAAGGATAAACTCCAGCTCAATTTCAGAAATACGTCCTAGCTCAATGAAGAATGAGCTGAGAAACACATCTGTTATGTAGCAGGCAAAGAATGGTGTACACGTGCAAAAGAAAATGGTATGACAAAGGAAGAGAGGTAAAGCTGAGAATAGCAAAATGCGTGCTTCTGGTCTAAAAGACACAGAATGCATGAATGCTTGTTCTTGCACAGGGAAAGATCTCTTCATTTTTATAGCCAAACTTTCAACAAATACTCACTTAATACTACATGCTGGACCCATAAGACATACAAAGTTCTGTTGATAAGTTGCTCTTGGCACCAGGTAGCAGTGACTTTTATTTTACTTTCACTATTATCAAGTGCCTTTTACAATGTGTTAGTTTCACAGTTGTCTTTACGTGTTCCTAAATGGTTCTCCACAAGTATGGAGGGCTTATGGGAAAAGAAATCTACCTGTCTATGGACAAGTTCCCAATATAGACCAAACTGTATATACGACTTACAGGGAACAGATATTACATTATCATCAGTCATAAGTATGTGCCTATAAAGGTTGGGTCATCATTCTCCCTCTCAAACATGACCCAAATTTGTGCATGTCAGTTCTCACAGCCAGCGCATGCTCTTGATATTGAACATGAAGGATAGAAAGAGCACTTTGGGAGGCCGAGACAGACGGATCACGAGGTCAGGAGATCGAGACCATCCTGGCTAACACGGTGAAACCCCGTCTCTACTAAAAAATACAAAAAACTAGCCAGGAGAGGTGGCGGGTGCCTGTAGTCCCAGCTACTCAGGAGGCTGAGGCAGGAGAATGGCGTAAACCTGGGAGGCAGAGCTTGCAGTGAGCTGAGATCCGGCCACTGCACTCCAGCCTGGGCGACAGAGCAAGACTCCGTCTCAAAAAAAAAAAAAAAAAAAAAGAAAGAGCCCCATGTTCGAAATTAGACAATAAAACTGGACAATGATAATGTATGTGGGATAGTGTCCATGTATATTAAATTATAACAATATTGAAAATTTTATTTCTAATAAAAGAAATGTCTTTTTAATTCTGTTAAAGTAAATGATTCACAGGATGCCTGTGATGTCATTCTTGATCAATTCATTGTTTTCCTTTTTATCTCCAGTTGCCAAGTGTATAGAATGTGACTTGGTGGGTGGATGGATGGATGGATGAATGGATGGATAGATGGATGGATGATTAGCTGTGATTAATTATATATTTGCCTCTCAATATTTATTCATTTAAATTTCCAAACTTTCCACTATTATCTGAAATATATTCCCTGACATTTTTTAAGAACTTTATTTTCTACTCTTTTATTAATTTTCAAATGCTACATTTCTTCCACTCTTCCACAATGCATCCGCTACATTCAGGATTTCTCAGCTCCTAAAAAAGGGCACAAGGAGCCCCTATTGCACCTCTCCCTGCCATAAAAGACCTGAGTTTTAATACTCTGCATTCATGCATACACCTTTCTATCCGCTTAAGTCCTATTAACAAAATTAAAATATTTATCCTAAGAGCTGCCTCTGCCAAGGGCTCTGATTTTTCTCTGCTAAATGATCAAGTAATGATGATCACTTAATCATTCAAAGACTTCTTGATGACTCGTGCCTAGAGAGCCACAGCAGGGAAGTTCCTTCATGCCAAGTATCATCTAGTCGCTGTGCAGGAGCTGAATAATGTCAGTGGCAAGCCATGGCAGGGGAAGAAAATAGAAAATTGGTGTATGTAACAGCATTTCACAAAGGTTAAAAGCTCAATGTAAATATAATGTTATCAGGAAAAAAACAGGTAACTCAGTGGCTAAGAGTATGGACCCTGGCAAGCATCTGCCGGGGTTCGTCATTCTGGCTGGGCCACTCACTAGCTGTGTAACCTTTAGCAAGTGACTTGCTGTCTCTGTGTCATAATTTCCTCTGTAAAATGGGTATGATAATTGTACCTACCTCTTAGAGCTAATGAGATAATTAAATTCATTGAATAATGTGAAGTGCCTTGAATAGTGCCTGGCACAAAGTACTCAAATGTTAACAGTTATTATCATTTTTATTACAATTATTATTTTTTATTATTATTGCTTTGAAGACAAAAAGGAAAAACAAATAAGATATAGAAAAGCCCAGAATGGGGAAAGGGAGAAAACACGGCCAAAGCTTTTGACGGTCAAAGGCTGCTTTGTGCTATCATGTCGTGCTTAATTCAAATCTATCTCCCACCCCACAGACACAGGAAAACTTATGAACAAAGTAGTTCACTAAAATTCTCAAAACAATATGTCAATGGCAAGCCTTCTAACTGTTATTTTTCAAGAAATATTCATTTTCTGCAACTGCCTAAAAACTAAAATGTCCCATTTTCTTTAAGTATAAAATATTAGAAATATCATCAACTCTTTAGTAGCCTGCATGTCTTCAGATTAACTCTACAACCAAAACTTCTTCCTGTAAGTAGCCCCCAAAATAGTCTCTTTTTTTTTTCTTTATTCCACAAAGTATCAGTCCAGGCTCTGAATACCCCTTTACTTTGACTTTTCTAAACAACAGATGCTGAGAGGTTTATTAATCTTCTTCAATGCAAAAATATATATTACTTTCTTCTAGAAATTCCATTGCCTTGTGTAAAAGGATGACATTCCTTTCTATGTTTACAAGGTTTGTTTTCAGGTGGACCTAAGTTCTCACATTTCTTCAATCTTTCTTATCTGAATGTTCTATTCTGTTCCAGTCCTCTCTATTGTACTGTCTTTTGTTCAGAGAATCCTTTATCTCCTTTTCTCAACTCACCAACATTAATCTGATTTTACCACCTACATTTTCAGTGGCATGCTTGTTCACATTCATTTGACAGGTATTTATCGTGTGTCTACTATTGTGTATCCTAGCACTGCAGATACAGCAGAGAATAAAAATAGACAACATTTCTACTTTCACATAGCTTATATTTTAGCTGGGAAAGGCACACAACAAATAAATAAATATATAATGTCTAGATGGTAATGGGTTTTAAAGAAAACTTAAGCAGACTAAGAAGACACCCACTAAAGGTAGAACTATCTAGACAGCTTGATTAGAGAGGGCCCTTCTGATATGATGATATTTGAGTAGACGTCTGAATAAGGTGAGGGGGTAAAAGATGTAAAAATCTGATGTATCGTCCTAGGTAGAAGCCCAGGTATCAGCATCTTTAACAGAAGGAAAATTACTTAACTTCTATAAGCCTCAGTTTTCTTCTCTGTAAAATAGCAATGATGATAACATCATTGTTTTGGGGTTATTGTAAAAATTAGAGCTAATGTCTGTAAGAAAGTTTAAAAATTTAGGATACACCGACAATACTTTCTGAAAATTTAGGATACACCCATTATGCTTTCTGAAAACTGCCTAAAAAGCATTTCAGAGTTTATAGCAAATTAAGTAGTTTCTTAAACAGAAGTCTGAAAAACTGACAAATCTCTGAGTCCCAGTATTCTAATTTTCTGGATGTAAGATCTTGGGAAGCTTATATGATTTCTCCAAATGTGCATTTCTTTGTCTGTATAATGGGTTGTGTTAAGGCCGAGCACGGTGGCTTACGCCTGTAATCTCAGCACTTTGGGAGACTAAGGGAGGAGGATCACTTGAACCCAGGAATTCAAGACCAGCATGGGCAACATGGCAAGACCCCATCTCTACTAAAAATATAAAAAATTAGCCTGGCATGGTAGTGTGCATCTGTAGTCCCAGCTATCCAGAAGGCTGAGTTGGGGAAGACTACTTGACCTAAGGAGGTTGAGGCTGCCATGAGCAGTGATAACGCCACTGTACTCCAGCCTGGACAACAATGTGACACACTGTCTCAAAAAAAAAAAAATAGGATTAAATAAGTTGATGTATGAAAAAGTCCTAGCACAATGCTTGACCTAAACAAATGTTGATTTCTTTTTCCACAGCTTTTTCTACATTTACTTAGGTAGGGTAGCACAATTTGTTCATATAATTTGATGCACAGAATTAAACATGTTACCTCTTATAGATTAAATATTTAAAGGTGATCCCGTATGGTCACAATGACCTTGAGGTTATTGGGGTATTGGGAGAAGGCAGAGAGGAGCAAGAAAATTAAGTCGTTGGCCTGTGACCAACTGCTTCTACCACGTACTCCAAAAGTAGCCTTTTACAGAATTTTTCTCTATTAAAAACAAAAAAGTTTTTCCTCAAGAAAGTTTGTTTAAGTCAGGAGAGATTTATCGTTTTACCAAAAGTGGAGAAGTCCTTGAAAATACCCAAAGGTATCCTTACTAAAAAATTCCTCAAGAAGTTTGACCTTCCTAAACTCCCCAAATTCCTAATCCCATAAAAAAATGGCCCCCAAAAGGGGAGGGGATGGCGAGGCCTCCAAAAATTACTACATGTTCAACTGTCTGGCTGAATGTTAAAATAAAACATTTTTTAAATAAAAAATTAAAATTATTGCATCCCATATTGATTAAAGGCAAAAAGACCAATGTGTTCAAAGTCAATTGAAGAAAACAAAGGGTGCAAACACAAGATAAAGTAGCATCACTTTGAGGAACTAGTTTAAACCAGAAAGCAAGCTTTAAAACAGAAAAGACAAAATACAATTCAAATCCTGGCTGAGTTCCAAATTTGGACATAAATCCTTTCACAGATGATATGCTAAAATGGGTTTGTTCATTCAGCAACTATTATGAAGAGCCTACTGCATGTCAGTTATCTCTCTGGGCACTGGGGAAGCAAAAGCAGACACAACAGACAAAACCCCTACCCTTTGGGGCGTACACATGGATGGCAACAAGAGATGATACACAGGTGAGAGATACGGCAAGTCAGATGGTGATAAGTGCCATGGAAAAAAATAAAGCCAGAAAGTTGCATGAAATGCAGAGTCCACTCGGGAGGATTCCTTTTTTGTTTGGTTGGTTGGTTTTTTTTGAGACAGAGTCTTGCTCTGTCACCCAGGCTGGAGTGCAGTGGTGCGATCTTGGCTCACTGCAACCTCTGCCTCCCGGGTTCAAGCGATTCTCCTGCCTCAGCCTCCCAAGTAGCTAGGACTACAGGCATGCACCACCATGCCCAGCTATTTCTTGTATTTTTAGTAGGGACGGGGTTTCACCATGTTAGCCAAGCTGCTCTTGAACTCCTGACCTCAGGCAACCCACCTGCCTTGGCCTCCCAAAGTACTGGGATTACAGGTGTGAGCCACTGCGCCCAGCTGAGGGCTGCTATTTTTAAGAGTGGTCAGGGACGTCCTACCCAGTACATAGATGACTTTGGGGAAAGATGAAGAAGTGAGTCATGAAGGTATCAGGGAAAGGAGCACTCTAGGAAGAGAAAATAACAAATCTCTTGGAGGCAGGGATTTTCCTGGATTATCAAGCAAGTGCAAAGTGGGACATGTGGCTGGCATGAAGTGAGCCAGGGATCAGAGTAAGGGAAGAAGCCAAGAGGTATCTCAGAGGTCAGATCCAGTAGAGCCCGGGGGTCATTAACAGCACTGTGGCCATCACTCTGTGCTGGAAAGCCACTGGCAGGTTTTGAGAAAGGGACAGAAATGAACTGATATTTAATCTCTACGGATTTGATGTCAGGGTGTATTGGAGTGAGGAGAAATGGACACAGGAAATGATGACAGCGGCTTGGACTACTGTCTTAAAACTGAGATTTTATCCTGAGAAAATTCCCTTTTCTAAGACAGGAGGGACCCTTAAGAAGTGGCTTATTTTGTGAGGTTGGGATGGAGATCAGTTTGAGAAGGCTGTTAGACATCCAAACAGCAATATCCAGTAAAATAAATAAATAAATAAATAAATAAATAAAAGTTAAATACACATGCCAGGAGTTGAGGGAAGTAGTCCTGGCTGGAAAGAAAAAAATTGGGATTTTTCAGAATATAGACAGTATGTAAAGCCTGAGAGATGAGGTGAACCTAGAAAGCAAGTGTAGAGAAAGACACCTGCGCTTCCCTGGGTTCAAGAAGATGAGATACAGGCTGGGTGTGGTGGCTTACACCTGTAATCCCAACACCTTGGGAGGCCAAGGTGGGAGGATTGCTTGAGTCCAGGAGTTCCAGACCAGCCTAGGCAACACAGCAAGACCCCGTCTTCATTTAAAAAAAAAAAAAAAGTTTTTTAAGTTTTTTTAAAAAAGATGAGACACAGCTAGCAAAGGAGTGGAGCAAGAGCCGCTGGTAAGGGAGGAAGACAACCAGAGCCATGTGAAAGAAATCGTTTAAAGAGGAGAGAGTGATCCCCTATGAGGAAAATAAAATGCTGCTTCTACGTCAATCAAGATGAGGGCTGAGTCATCATATAGAGACAGCAATAAAAAAAAATAAAATAAAAGATGAGGGCTGAGGACTGACCATTAGGTTTAGCATCATGGAGGTCCTTGATTTTAGGAAGAGAGCATCAGTGGAGCAGGAAAGGAAAGAAGGAGGGGTGGAAAGCTTAGGATAGCAGATACAGACAACCCTTTGAGAGGCTCTGTTCTAAAATGGACTGAAAAATGGCCAGGTACAGTGGGGCACGCCTGTAGTCCCAGCTACGCTGGAGACTGAGGTGGGAGGATCCCTTGAGCCCAGGAGTTCAAGACCAACCAGGGCAACATAGTGAGAGCTAGTGTCAAAAATTAAAAATAATTTAAAAAAATGGATTAAGAAATGGAGAGGCTGCAGGAGAAGTGGGGTGAAGAGAGATAAGAGAAATTACAGCAGAGAAAGGGAGCATTTGATGATAAGGAAAAGGACGAAGCAACTGCTGAAGTAGCATCCAGTGTCAGGCTCCAGAGGAGTGATGGGCTCTCTGACCAAGAGGAGGGGCTGATCTCAGAGACGGTGAGGCGAGAACAACCATGGTAACAGCAGGACGCAAAAGCACTGGCACAGAGGCAAGTAAGAGGCTGAATGTGGAAAGAAAGTCAACCCTCAACGTGTTAGACCAGTTAATGCTGCTGGTCTCTCTGAGAGGTAACTATGGAAATCTATAATAAGCCAAAGCAGCTGCACCCACAGCTGATGTGAACCTGGAAGATACAGCCATGTGAGAGGACCACGTCATTATTATGGAAGGGGTTCTTAGAATTGCCACCCAAGTAGATTCTGTCGGAGATGGGAAGAGAAAGGGAGGAAAGGGAGTGGAGAAGGCCACACACAATCTTAAATTCAATATTTCACTCCCCTTAAAGATAAGCTGTTTATAAGCTCCAGTGTAGGGCATGTAATTCTATGTAAAAACTCTGTGGTTCCTCTTTCCACATGTAAATCATGATCATTCTACATTCTGCTCTCTGGGAGCCCCCAAGGCAAAGAGACAACACGGCTCGAGGTATAGTAATAAAAGTCTGGGTACTATAAAATCCACCCCGAGCTCCAAGAAAAGAATAGAAAAAAGGAAGCTCTGAAAAGTACTAATTTACCAAAGTACAATGCAGTTTTGTAAATTTTTATTAACATCCTCGGAAATGAAAATGTCCACCTTGATACCTGAGGGGTTTTTTCCCTCAATTATGGCTATATATACTTTAAAGATAAACTATGAATTCTCTTTAAACTAAGTGTCTTGATAAAATAATGAGTATTAAATACATTTCAGACCACAGAAAGGACTTATCACAAGTCTTTGTGGTAGCTGAGGAGTGCCCCCTACAGACTGATATGCACAATGCAAGCAGATGAAGAGGAAAGAATTGAGCAGCAGTGTTTCAGGATTCTCAATAAGGCATCAATGAAAAAAGGTAAGAAACCTTTGCTGAACAAAATGTGACACTAAAGGCTAGGAAATATATGGACACTATGAATTCTTGTTTTCACATATTTGTAAACAGCAAGAAATGAAAAACCTTTGGACTTTTCTTCTATTTGACTCTCACCACCTATTGCCTGCAACTAAAGAAAATACAATGTATTAGTAAAGTCTGTTTTGTTCTTTGGTTACTTCATATCAATATTTGAATACAAATGAAAATAGTAAAAAGGCATTTTATTCTGCTGTGCAAAAACAACTACCTGGATTCAGAAATTATTGACATTAGATGTTAGCAACAAAAATAAAATGTAACATATCTATTAAAATGAAGTTAAATGAATTCTAGTTTGAGGTTTCATATTCCTTTTTGTAAAGACTCCACAGAGAAGTATTTGCCTTCTATGAATTTTATCACTTAAAACGTTAATGATTTTCAAACTAAAAATCACAAAAAGTCATGAAAAACATATCCTATGGTTAGCAATAGATTTAAAAATATATAAATCTATATATAAATGTCAAAATGTATTATTACACTAATATTCAATATTACACACTATATAGAATATATTACAATAATATTTGAGAGGCATAAAATTATATAGTATATAACCTTATCATAGTTAATAAATTTCATATATAACAATATACTCCAGTTTAATTTTCCATTTGTGAGAGAAAGGAGACAAAATATATACCAAAACCTTTAAAATTTTTATTAAAGATTTTTAAAAACTAATACTGGTGCAATTTTAATGTACCAATATGTTTGATGTCTTTAAGTTAAACTCAGAATTGTATAAAACCTTACCAATGGACAGAATAGTATTTATCCAAATTAACAGCCTTTTATATGATCTTTGAATAAATGTAGATCTTTGGAAAACTGCATTTAACATCATAAAATGTTCATTTAGACTCAATTTCACGTACACTCAGGAGAAATACATAAATGTATGTGATTAAATTGATAAATTATACTTCCAAGCATTTTCATAAAGAATGTTTTTCACACTCAGAAAGAGGCAATTAGGGTCATGTTTTGATGGCTTCTTTTTCTTATGGAATTTAATAAGATATAATCAAATATTTATATATTGCTTCTTCTAAAATTTTTTAAATTGCATAATAATGAAATTAGAAAATATATTCTTTCCTGTAGATAATAAAAGCCAGTGTACTTACAAAAAAACTGTTTGATGTATTAATCTTCCTAAGTGTTCTGCTTATTGACCTAATAATCACAATTGTCTCTTCTTTCCCTCTTCTAATAATATATACATGATGCATTCAGATGTTAAAATGCAGTACTTGTGGAAATGTTAGTTAAAAAATATTAACATATAGGCCCCCAAAATGTGCAGTTCTTTCGAATTAATGAAACTGTTTTTACATGTAATTAACCTCTTGAATGCACTCACTCTCATTATAGAATCCTTGCCAAAATGCAGTATTGCATTTTGGAAGGAAGGAAGAGGAAGGGAAGGGGAGGGGATGGGAGAGGAGCAGAAAGAAGGAAGAGAGAAAGAGGAAGACAGAGGGAAGGAATTAGGCAAGTCAGCCAACTGATTTAGGTAAATGAATCAACATTTATAAACGTGCACATTGTAAAATTAACAATTTTCAGAAGGAATTAATTTACAAGAATCACTTTGATTCCAAAATAAATGTTATTATTCCTAGATAACAAATATGAATAAAAAATCAAATGCCTTAAATATTATACAATGTCGATTATACAGTCTTATCTTGTGGAAATGTACAAAAGTACAATTAAGATAATTTTGAATAAACTTTTATTCAAATTGAAAACACAATTTTATGTTGCATATACTCCTTTGGCGTTTAGAAGATATCATAAATTCAGTTACTTCCTCATGTCCCAGAAAATGCGGATATTTTTTAGAAAGGCTATTGCTTTCATACTGTTTCTAACATGAAAAATGCTACCTTTTTTGGCTAATACAAAGAAACCACAATTAACAGTGAAACCATAAATACTTTCTGTGTTAACCACAAATGGCCTTTCCCATAGAGAAATGGCTTACATGTGTTCTAAATGTGTTTGGTTTCGTTTTGTATGGAAGGAGCTGTGGGTATGTTTTTATCTAAGAAAAGAATATGGCATGCACATGCACAACTTTCTAAAATGAGAAACACTCATTGAATTTAATCGGAGTTTCGTCTGGGGCGGAAATTCAGAATTAAGCTCCATGGGTGATGATTTTGGATTATCTGGACAGGACTTCAGGATCTACTTGCCAAACTTTCTTGGACTCTCAGTGCAACACGAGGCAGAAGGGACCTTCGCCTGTGTCCTATTATTGTAAGTGGTGTAACTATGGGCCGATCTCACCAGGCATAGCCTTCACACACTTTCACTTTATCAGTTTCGTTTGAGTCAGTCCCATACACAACTGTCCACTGCTCGTTACTCTGCTGTGCTTGAGTCCTTTGTGTGTGCCTGTGCGTGTGTAACAGTACCTCATTTTTTCAGTATTTCACATCCTGTGAACATCAGGAAGTCTATGGAAATCTACACATGTTGATGTTTATAATCATTTTTCTATTTGAATATAACATGTGCTGGGTCATCTTTATAAATGTTGGCAACACTCTGAGAATACATAAGAAAGAGGAAGTTTCTTTCAAAAATGTGACCTTTGCTCACTTGTATTACTGAGTCTCCTTGGAAAAGGTCTAAATGGAAATTAAACCAAATTTTTGTTTTGTGGTTTTTCAGTGGTCATATATAAAATTAAAAAATGAGGAAATCAAATTTAACAAATGAACAAATCAGGATTTGTTCAGAATACTCTCTTCCCAATTGAATTTATACCCACAAAATAGCACATCTAAGCAAAAAGATTTCCTCCATAGAAAGCATTTTTTAGAAAACTTTCTGTAAATATGTATCCCACTAAAGATTCATCTAGTCCTCTGTTATCTTAATAAGCTATAGAAGTACTCCAAAGAATAAAAAGGCAGCCTTCTTATCATTTGTAAGCTTAAGACAATAAACTGAACAATTGTTTTCTCATTTTGTTTACTTTGTATGTGCTAAGATAATTACTAATTTTAAAAGAAGAAAACTATAATCTTTGTGGCCCTGTAAATTATTTGACTTTTAAAAAGCTACGTATTCATAGCATTGAAACTACTTTTTTAAAGAAGAAAACATTCAGTTCAGAAATAATAATAAAACCCTTGTTTGACATCATGTAGACAAATCTATTAATTGACCTATGAATTTATTGCTTTTTTGTGAATTTGTGATTAATTTGAATATGGTTGTAAGTAATGCTAATGATCTGTGATTCAAAATTAGGGTTATTTTGGTCGGTTGGTTGATTTGTTTTCATAAGGATGAAGCCTGGGAATGTGTGGAGGCATCAGTGGGGGTGGGTCACCTTGCCTAGAGGGAGATGTAATGAAATTATCCACAGCTATAGGTCTTTTTATACCAGAGTAACTGTCCATTTACCCCCTTATGTTGAGCTATTAAATATACATAATAAAACTTGGAAAGTCTTTTATTCTGCTTTCACCCATTTACCTTTTTAAAAATGGATTCAAATATATATAGTCAGAAAACCAGTATTAGTCTTTGGTATGTAAGCTTCTCTGTTTGTAACTAAGATAGCTACCTATATTTAAAATATTGTCAGATATATACCACTAAAAGGGCAAGTATCATGAGATATACTCTTATTTTGATTACAGTTTAAAACTTGATTACAGTTAAAAACCTAAAATATGTTCTGTGAGAGAATTTTCAGTATTTGGGGAATGAATGGCCACCATGGGTGAATGTTGAGAATTCTTTTGAAAGGAAATTTCTTACATTCGTTTTATAAATCAGGTGAACACAAAAGATAAGAGTGTATGTTTTTAATACATACAGTTTGATTACAGTTAAAAACTTCAGACAAGGTACATAAAAGGTACAAGGTACATAAAAATAAAATCTTAAACTAAGGAGATAAACCATAAACACTTTTGGCTAATCCTAAGGTGTTTCTTAAAAAGAAATTTTAAGGTGATTCTTTTAAAATCCTAGAAATAATCTTAGTATAAGATGGTGTTATAAGATATTAGAAAACTTAAAAGCTGTCTTATTACACCATCTTATACTTCTCAATATATTTCCATTTACCTTTCCATCTGCAATATTAACAAAAGAAAACAAATATAAGTGCGCCACCTATAATCAAGACCATTATTACTATCACATGAATATTAAAGCAATAATGTCTTGCAAACAGCATCAGTCTTATAAATGAAGTCTTAAAAACACACTCTCATCTTTTGCATTCACTTGATTTATAAAATGAATGTAAGAAATTTCCTTTCAAAAGAATTCTCAACATTCACCCATGGTTGCCATTCATTTCCCAAATACTGAAAATTCTCATAAAGAACACATTTTAGGTTTATTGTCCACCTCATTTGATGCTTCTTAAAGTGAGGTCTACGAACCACTTACATCATACTTTATTTCTGAAACTTGTTAAAATGCAGATTGGAATCTCTGAGGTGGGGCCTGGGAATATTCATTAACCATCCCTGAAGGGCTTCTGACACATTCTGATGTTGGAAACGCCTTCAAATGGCAGCTTCAGGAGCACAGGGCCTTATTAACCTATCTGCCCCCTGCACCTGGACCTGGACCTGGCACAGAAGTGCACTGAGCAGAATGTAGTTGAGATGCATAACTGGCCTCCTGCATGGATTACCTGAGACCGTAGCAGTCCTTCTCAGCTCACAGCTGGTCAGGGTGGCTGCCCGCATGCTCAAGTTCCCCACAGCATGCACCACGCACCCAGTGGGATGGGATGCATGGGCATGCATGGGCACCGAGGAACCCTCGCTTTGTGTGTTACTGAACTGACCTGACATTCTAACCAGAAGATAAATTCTTGCAGGAGAAAGTTTTGTTTTGTTTCTGTTGCTCATTAAACATTCATTGTATAAGTGTTTATTGAGCATGTACTCCATGCCAAATGCCATGTTTAGAACTGATATGGAGCAAGAATAAAAGAGACATAATTTCTAGACCACTGGAAACCCCTTGAGTGCTGGAATGGTTCTCAGGAGGGATAATCCCATACCGAAGTGGCAATTTAGAATTATAGTGTGTATTTCCATCTACTAGAATAGTAGTGTCAGAGCATTTACAGCTTACATACATAGTATCTCCTTATATACTTCCCTTTTGTATTTCTTATATATTACAGTTACAACCTCATAGATCCTCTTTCAATGATGTTCACAAGTAGGTAAGTATTATCTGTTAATTTCATTTAAGATTACTATATAGGGCATCATAAAATATATTTTTGTAATGGATAATTGGGTATAATATGGTTGAAAACCATTAACTTGGTGACTTTTTTAATATTAACTTGGAGATTTCCTTAGCACTAACCAGAGAGATATTTACAAAGTATTTATAAAAACACGTAACTTAATGGATTAAGTAATATAATTTCACTGGTGACCTCTTGACTGTGCTGTAAACTTTCCTTTAGTCAATAAAAGCTTTCACATAGTTCTCAGATATATGCATTAGTGGTCTGTAGTTTAATACCATGTCTCCTCGACTAGGTGACCAAGAGGTTTCATGGTTTGTCAGCTAATTAAGTTAACTATGGCCAGCACTTACTATATCACCCTAAGAACATTCTGACCAACTAGGTGGTGATCATTCTCTAAATGACTTTTTACATTCCAAAGAAGCAAGCAAAAATTACAAAAAAATGTAGGTGAGATTTATCCCACAAGGAACACATATACTTGATATTTTCTTACAGTTAAAGGACAAAGAAAAGAAGTGAAAATTACTCAGATGCTATTAAAAAGCAATAATAATTCTATAGCTTGGGAGCTCTTTTCTTCATTGAATTCTAAATCACAGAGACACTAACAAAGTTCTACTTTCTTTATATAAATGATAATTACTGCAATATCTTTAGATACGTATCTTACTCTGGCTTATGCTGATGCTGAAACAACAGCAACTGATACAGCCCTTGTATTTGTAATTCAGGTATAGCAGGAGTAATCAGTCTTTGGCATTAGAAAATATGCTTTATCAGCAAATGAAGAAGCAAAAATGACACCAAATGATGACAAAGGAATGACCCAGAGTAGTTCCACTGAGCTTTTATCACCATACTGTGTGAAGACCGTCACTGTACAAGGAATGGCTCTTCTCAGCTAAGCCCTCTCCCTAGAGTCAAACTTGTGTTTCCCTTTTAATGAGAAGTAACCACTAGGATGCCTATTACTTAGCTTGCCAGAATGACTACAGATTTATAGGAAAGAAGTAAAAGTAAACACAAATAATTTAAAATGCATTAAGTAAGAAATGCCTTCTTGAACTAAACTATGTTGTACATGTTATCAAAAATGACAGAAAATATTTGTAAATCTTATATTTTCCTTTCTACAAGAAAAGTGGTACCCGTGTCACTCAGTTCAGCAGTGCGAACAGTTGAATGCAATGGAAAACTCTTAAAAGTACTGAGTAGCTTTTACTAAACTAAGAGTTCTTGAACGTCAAAAAAAAAAAAGGGGGGGGTCGTATGAAATGCATCATTTTCTTAAAATTATTTTTTCAAGACTTTTGATCACCTGGGCCACAATCAATGTACTCTATGCATTGATGTAACCATCTCTTCATTCAACCAGTAGAAAGCAGAAACAATGGATGTAATGTGTTAAGACAAAGGCCTAAGACATGTTAGGCCATAAACATGTACATATGTGAAGTGCAGAGTTATTCCCTTTCAAAGGATGATGTGGAACACAAGACAAACTCCTACGTGGTGTGCAGTAGTGTCTGAGCCTTGCAGATGCAGAGTGCTCAGGATTCTGCAGTATTTGATTGATTTTCATTTATTCCAATACCTCCTTCTACAGCTATTGTTTTTAGTCCGAGCTCTGATACAAAAGAGCTGCAACTCAGGAGGAACAGATATTATGGAGAGCTTCAGAGCTACTTACTCCTTGTCAGAACAGTGAAGAGAACTAGAAAACTTTGGAAATCTATAAACCAGAGAGTACCATCTCAGTACAGCCCACAATTCTCTCTGCTTCATCCCAAGATTTCCAACCCATTCCTTTTCCTTCTTTCCTCAGGAGGATAATGGAAGAAAAATAGCTTATGTATTTCCATGTGAGTATCCCCAAAAGAGAAACAAGGAGTAAATGAGAAGTAGTCATAATTATCTGCCTGATTCCATCCCCAACTGTAATCCTCCTGACCCCAGAGATAGAATGCACATGGATTTAATTGGGATCCCAGGACAAAAAAAAAAAAAAAAAAAAAAAAGGCTCATCAAAAAAGATCATGCTCTCAGGTCTTAGCATTCATACCTACCACCGAGCCCTGCTGAAGGGGCAGAGTGACTGCTGGCTGGCAGTGTGTTTGAGGGACCTAATCCAGGTTAAACTGTGTGTGTTGTGATGAGCAGTTTCACAAAGACGTCCTCACTCCTCAAAACTCATGTAGTCCTGCAGGGTCACAGGAAAAATGTCAAAAAGGCAATTGCCACATCCAGCATTTAACAAAATCATATTGGTTTTCACTATTTAGCTATAAACAGTCACTAAGGCTTTAAGCCCTTCATTCTTTCTCTTTACCTCCTACCACTTTCTCACTGTTGATAGTGGACATTCTAACCAGAATATATCTTTCACACGTCAGCTTAAATCACTTCTGTAGGGTGGCATCCCCAACTCACACCATCGAAATGACTCCCCTGTCATAAACCCTGCACTCTCTCTTTTATAACACTTGTTACACCTGTATTCAAAGTTTATCTTTTCTGGGAGGGCACAGTAGCTCATGCCTGTAATCCCAGCACTTTGGGAGGCGGAGGTGGGAGGGTCACTTAAGGCCAGGAGTTCGAACCCAGCCTGGGCAAAGTAGTGAGACCCCATCTCTACCAAAAAATTTTAAAAAATTAGTGGGGTGTGGTGGCACATGCCTACAGTCCTAGATATGCAGGAGGCTCCAGCAGGAGGGTCACTTGAACACAGGGGTTTGAGGGTACAGTGAGCTACGATCACATCGCTGCACTCCAGCCTGGGCAACAGAGTGAGGCCCTGTCACTGAAAAACAAAAAATTATCTTAGAATGAAAATTTCATGACAGCATGGACCATCGTGCATCAACACGATATTAACAATGTCCGTTCCTTGCATGGCATAGGTGTTCAATAAAATATCAGTTGAAGAAGTGAATAATATTTTAGTATCAGCTGATGGCAAATATTTTCTGTCATGGGACTCAGTAATAAATTCTCCAGTGAACAGTAAAGCTGTGGATAATATGGATGAACTTTAACATTGCTGTAAAGATGTTAAATTCTTAACATCAAACCCTGCCACGTTTTCCAGGTTCACCTTGCGCCAGATTTCTCTTGCTGTTCATTCACACTATTCTTTCAGTTCTCTGAGTGCACCATGGACTCCTTTACCACTGTGGTTGTTTTAAGGGGCTATTTTCTTTGCTGGAAATGTTCTCAACACCTCCATCTTGCATCTGTTCCTCATATTCTTTCTCACAGTTGAATTTTGCATTTATTTCTATAACCTTTCAATTCCTCACCAGATCGTGCCATCTGTGAAACTAGGACAGTATCTCTTTATGTTCACTATAGTATCCCAATGCCTAGCACAATGTAGGCACCTGATAAATATTGTTGCATGATTAGATGAATGAACAGATGAATATATATTTACTGTGCCTTAGATCATCCAATTATATTACCATCTTCTTATTGGTATTTATTGCAATGTTGCCTTTGAAACTATAAATTTTTCTATTATTTATAAAGTTGCTACCACCATGGAATGCAAGAAAGTAAAAAATGTGCCACCTACTTCATAATTTTTCTCCTTTCTCAAACCAGGAATTTTCCACAGATATACATCAGATTTACCAATTCCCAGATTTCTCCAAGACTGTGGCCAGCCTATAGAAAAGGCCGATCTTTGCATCTTTGGCTTTGGCATTATAACTTTGAACCGTGGTCTGTCACATTCAGTGGCCCCTAGCATTGGTCCTTGACAGATATCAACTAAATTACTACTCCATTAACGAGTCCTAAGGACTAGACCAAAGTGGATTTAAGAGCTATGTTAGGCCAGTGCATTCAAATATATCCAAATCACTCACATTTTATGGGAGACATACTCTCTGTCTTCCACATACAGCAGAGATGCACTTGCCCCCTGTTACCCATCTCAGGGTGGATGACTGGAATTGGTATTTTGATTTCTTGCCTCAAAATGGTAAGGTCTGACATCACCCCTCATCAGAAATATCTAAAATTGATTTCTTAAAATGGGATGAAAATGACTTTATGGATTACACAATGGGAGGCTAGACACTGAATTAGACTCAGAACAAATAGATAAAAATTTACTTTGCTTAGTCTCAGGAGTCCTCTGGGCATAGGCCACTTGACAGCATGCAGAGCATTGGCTAGCATTCTTTTCTTTCTCCTCTTTTAAACCACAGGTCATCTTAAGTAGATGTACCCAGTTAGTCAATCCAACAGACTTTTTGCTGATCTGGGACTGATTGTGACAAAATATGTGGGGTGTTGACTTTGGTCACCAAACCCTAGCTATTCAAAACTGCTGACGTGCCAGACACAGGTTTCCTTATAGACATATGTCAAAGGCACACTGCGTGCTCTGGCTCCCAAGCAGGGATTTCAGAGTTGTTGGCTTCCTAGCTTGCAATTTAAACCCTCGGACAAAAGTATTCTTCTGGGTAGTGTGGGTTCAGCGTTTGCAAGCTTTAAGTTGTTTAAGCTGAGTTGCCCCAAAAGGCAATTACTGGCAGCATTTCACTATCTTTCTGCTCTTTTGATGTGGCATTCATTTTGTTTGAGGCATTTGCCTAATTTAGGAGGTATGAAGATTCTGTTAGGATTACCACTCAACCCTTCCTGGGGTTGGAGAATGGGTAGTCTCTGTACAAACCACAGAGCCCACTGCATAAATTGAAACACTAAAAAAACACACACACACACAACTGTACATCTAGCATAATGAATCCAGCATCTAGGCAAAAACGAGCTGATGTTTACAGATTACAGGGTAACAAGGGGTTACCCTCTTGGGTTGTCACACTTTGCCCCCTTCTCTCATAAGACATTGTAATAAATGTTTTGAAAAGCAGCAAAAACAAAAACAAAACAACACCCTGCCTTTAGATTAACATTGGAAAGGTATATTCACAACTCTTTTCCCTGACTGTAACTTTACAAAGATCTTGTGGCCTTAAAAAAAATGTCTTCAAAATGCGAACATATCCATCTTCACCTAGAAGAGTGAGCCAGGTGGGTTTCAGAACTGCATGAGTAGAAGTAGCAACCGGGCCTGGAGAATAAGCCCACATGTCTTTAGCAACAGGTCAGCATCTGCTAAGTCCCTAGATTTTGAATTATAACAGGTAGGACCTCAGTAAAAATCTAAAGTCCTGTGGGCACTGGAAGAAGGGAAGAGTTTAAGCTACATGCCAAGTAAGCTGCCAGGTGGAAATGGGCCATGCTGATGCACAAAAATAGAGTTGCTTTCGAAAATCAATAAGGTCCATTCCTTGGATTTGAATAAGGACAATGTTTTTTCTCTTTCAATGAACTTTTGTTTCTGGAAAGTAAAATGAGGACAGATAGACTTTTGAAAAAGGTTGTAACCAATGGATCCATTTTCATTATCTATTTCAAAATAATCCACTTTGCTTCACTGGATTCTTACTAGCTTAAAAATTCAAGTTGTTAACGCAAATTTTTAAAATAGTGTGGTGATGAGAATCAGTGTGAATATGTTAAATAATTGTGCACTTTTATATACTGGGCATGAATATTACTAATGGTTCAAAATCTAAGCTGACTTTTCTTTGCAAAATGACTAAATCATTCTCACATTCTCAGTACTAATGATGTTACTCAGAATAATCTCTTTTAAAAAATACTTGTGACTTTTAAAAAGCCTTTGCCACAAAATATCTAGTTGCTACCAATATGAATTCAGGAAGCATGGAGTTAAAGAAGTTGGCTTTTTTTTTCCTTAAATCTGAACAATTGGAATCAGCAGTTTGCATTATTTTAAAAATGAATGCTTAGAATCAGCAATTTTCTTGGTTTTTTTTTTTTTAAGATCTTGAGGGTTTTTTTTTATTTAAAGTGGAAAACTACATTAAGTGCAAGGCAGTCAACAAAGAAGCAGCCATAAAGCCTAAGTATTCCTGGAGTTATAAAATATGTCCATTGTGCCAATTCCACTGCCAACAATGAAGTTTTAAGCATTAATATGCCTTCATTGCAGTTTTAATGCCTTAATATTGACTCTATAGCTCTTTTGGGTAATTTTGCTTTCTCTGGTACTTGAAAGGTGATGATGTCAGCGTTCTTCGCACTGATTCATATGCAGGTTGATGAAGCTGAGTTATTTATTGAGTTCCATTATATTTTCTATAAACATTAGTTCTCAATAAACAGAGACATTTAGCCGAGGGTTTATTTATTAAATAGGTACTGTACAGATGGTTTTGCCACACATGATGTGCTGCAGAGGATATTACTCAGGAATAATCAGCTGTGTTATAGCTTGGCTAAATTAATAAGATGATAATGATGAAATTGATGCTTTTGAGCTAGGCTTGGTAAATGGTTTTTGCATAAACAAACTGATAAATTTGAGAAGCAATTACTTGCTTGTCAAAGATAAAAACACAACAGGGCCCATTTATAGTTAGGTCCTATTTATTTTTAAAGATTGTACCAGATTTTATGTTTAATATGCTGCAATTAAAAAATAATACTTAAATGAAGAAGAATAAAAAAACTTTGAGTTCTTCAAATCTGAAGAAACAGCATTGCTTGATTAGACATCAAGAAAACTTTTTTGTTGCATCTGGAGGGAAATATATCTGAAAAACAACAGTGTAATATTCTACATAAATTTTTTCATCATATAGGCATATTGCACAAACTGCTGATTTACAACTCCTGCTACTCTGTTTTTCACCCCCTTCCCCAGAACACACTAACACACAGACGAAGGGAGATACACACACTATATAAAGGGCTCTACAGAAACTTGTTTATCTGGTTCCCAAATAGCAAAGGAATTATTTAACCTACTTAATGACTTTCTCCAAAAATTACAGTATTCGCCCATCTTCTTCAACGAAAGGTTGTTCAGTGTTTACCTGAAGTCTGAACATGAAAAATACATGCCTATGGATGAAATTTACTGATATATTTTCATTACATGATGCTGGCTTTTTGCACTGTAAGAGTCGACCTGACTTCTAAAATCAAGGAAACATTAGCTTCCCTTCTCAGCTTTAGCAGAATCTTTTAAAGCCCTTAGGGCCCACCTTTTAGACCTGGATATGCTTACATAAGTTCCATTAATATCAACGTGGGCTATAAAACAAATGTATATTGTCTACATCTGTGTGTGGAGGGGTAGGGGGTATGTTTTAAACTATACAAAAAGAACCTACAGGCGATCTCTCTATATACTGCAGCATCTTATCAAAAGCTACTAAATAGCAGTTTTCATTTTTCTCCTCTTTAAAGAGTCTATCATTACCAAAGGTAAGTGTTAGCACATTCTTACTATTTAGATATATTTACTGGTATCTACAATGAACTATTTGTCATATAGAAAGGGAATCAGACAAAAAATTAAATATTTTAGTTTTAGATGTTAGGAACCAAAACTTTTGTTTCATAATACATCTATTTTAAAAAAAAAAAAAGTAACAGAGGCAGAGACCACCACTATTCAAAACTATACCATGATTGTGAGATGAATAAGATACTTGTTTCATTAAAATAGTTATCTTGTCTTTTGTAAAAAAAAAAAAACTTTGATTTCCTTTATGAAAAATGTGTTAGCTTAAATTAATGCTGTGACCATTCAGTGCAAGCCACAGTGTGAGAATGAGTATTTGGTATTTTGCATTTTATTGTTTGTGTGACATAAAATGAGCTCCAGGAAAATGGTGTATATGTGCATGGTAAAAATTCTATCCCTCTGGGAAGCTCAAAAACACCAAAATATTTATCTTCTCAGGAAATGCCAGTAAGTACTAAAATGTAATGATCATAAATAAATAAGAATGGGCAGAATTGTTTTTAACAATATGTAACAGATTTTTATTACAAAAATTCATAATACACTGGTCTGATATCAGAAAGCCTAATGATTTGTTATAAAACTTCAGTGGTGATTTTCTCCTCCTGGTTAATTGGAAACAACTGCTCCCCAGGACTAATTGCAACTCTATCAAAAAAGAAAGGTGAGCACAAATATGTCTTAAGGGAATGTAAAAACTTTGAAGGTGAGGGCCCATAAACCGAATTAAAGGATGAAATTTAAAACCATTCCATAAGCTATGCTTTCTAGAGACTGTTGCAATGAACATCAAGGAAATAAATCCAAAGAGTTTTCCAGTGATGGTATCAAGAGGCATGAAAGCATAACACACTGACATGCCTTAGATAGTGAATCCACATTGATCAGCTCACAAATTGCTTATTGTTAATAGAAACTCTACATTGGGTTTGAAATGTCATTTGCTTTACCGAAAATAATTTTTAGTAAGTGCTTAGCAGAAACTGACTGCTTGAAACTGGTCTGCATTACCTAAGAGCACTGATCTGCACGTGAATGCTGCCCTAAGCTGTAATCTTGGTAAAAATCCTACCTAACATGTACCATGTAGTTGATACTTGAAAAATTCAAAATATTTTAAATTACCTAAGAAATTAAAGAATGAATAAGTGCAATGGTAGCTCTGTGTTTCTTGTTCTGCTATTAAATATTGCAATATCTGAACTGATTTCTCTTGATTTCCAATGTGCATGATCCTATGTCACAAACCTGAGTATCTGGTTTTGTCCTTCCTTTTATAAATACTCTGCAATGGTGATTCCCAGTAATACATGGCACACTCTTGACAACTAATACAAGGGTTATTTGGTTCTAATACTGAAAGGATTTGTAAAAATTTGCTGTTTATTTGGCAGTCTAATGTTCAAAAAAAACAAGTAATGTTGAACTTAGGAATCATATCTTGACATAAAAATTGTCACGTTTGTAAAGTTGTTTCTAATCAATGTTCATGTGACACACTTTTTATCAAAAAAATAGGGAAATATTCTAGTTAAAGTTCACAGATATAGAAAAAGGGAAACCATTTTACTAGTCATAACAAATAATTTTATAATTTAAAAATTGTATTGTCTATGTGCTTTATCACATATTTTATCAATATATACTAATTTATATTCACCATTTGCTATATTTAATAGTCCTATATCAAATGTTGGTAGATCTATTCAATTAAATAATCAAAATGAGAATCAAAGCTCTCATTTGGACACATTTTGACAGCTATTTTTGGTTTATGGTTTTAAAAATTGTACTGTTTCACATTTTAATAATAAATTATATTTTAAGAATAACAAAACACTCAGAAACATTTACCCAGTTCTAATAGACATAAGCAAAACAGTTCTAATATATTTATTTGCAGTGCCAAAATGTAGTCGTGGTTTCTTGTGTTTAAGAAATTCTCCCCTTTGTGTTAAATAATTTTATTGGTTAAAATAATCAAAATCACATTCATTACATTATTATTTCACATGCAATGAAAAACACTGGATATAGCAGTGGTGAAATTATAAACTCTAACAGAGAACACGGAATCCTCCTTATAGACACACATCGGAGCAGGCTCCTCAGCTAGAAAGCTGAATTATGCCGATTACAAAGCAATTGTATAAGATGGCTTGCATAGATTAGAACACTAAGCAACCATTCAAAATGAGAGTGGGAGAATGTCAAAGGCACCAAGTAGAAGAGAATGATGAATTCCTGCCACTCTGTCTCTTAGACTCGGTCTCTTTCATATTTACTTTTCACTTCACTCCTAGATATGGGTATGTGTCTCCAAAGGCTAAGAATGCATTCATTCATTTATTCATTGTTTCTTTCATTCATTTACTGAGTACCTGATATGTGCACTGCGGGAATGTTAAAATGAATCAAGCAAGGGTCCTACCCCAGAAAGCTCAGAACAGTGAGGGAGACAGCAGAGTGTAAGAGACGTGTATCCCAGTATCACCAAGTAAAGTACAGCACAGAAGAAAAATTCATTAACAGGTAACAATTGAACCAACATGCTCAGCTCTTCTATGTGCATGAAAACTGAGGTATCATAAGTCCTGGGAGAAACCAGGAACATGAAGTCTGAGGTTGAATTGATGAAAGAATATAGTAGATACCCAAGCAGAGGTTTTCATCCCATAACATGTTCCCTGAGATAAGAAAGGAGAAAGTGGGACCAAATGTCCAGTTCCAAAATGCAAGAAGATGTGGGAATGGAAAGGAAGGTAAGAGACAGATGATGGACAAATAACTGAAAAAAGTCCTGTCAATGTTGGAAATGTCATCTTCTGAAAATACTATTCTTTGAGCAGTACATAATTATTTTCTGCTTATATCCCCAAAGACTTCTTTATCTTGGGTAACAACAGCTTTTCCTTTTCCCCCATTTATTCCTCTGCTTCTCTGCTGAGATTCCCAACAAAGATGCCAATTAGTGCCAATTGTCATGATGTTCTGAGATGTAGACACCTGTCTTCTAATAACTGGACTGAGACCACCAACTCATTTCATACAGACCATCAAACAGACATCAACTAGTATTGGCCTACATTTACTATCAACCTGGGCTCAAGCCAAGACCTTCTCCCATGGAACTGCTCAGCATTCTTGATGGCAAACAACATGTTCAATATGTGCTCACTCTACTCCAATAAATGGACCAGTGCCTGTGGCAATAAGTGCCACTAAATAATCATGTCTCTCTCTCATTCTCTATGTTACCACCCTATCTGACCTTTGTAGAGTCAGCCTCTCTTAAGCAAGTATTTGTAAGACCCACTGAAGTGGAATGCAGATTAAGACTTACGCACAATTTTTTTAAATATGGAAACTACATTTACATATTCATGTCCCACCATAAGATGAGGAGGTAAAGAAGGCTGCTGTATGTTAAATTCCAAGAAGCAAAATAAACAGTATCAACATCAGGGATGCATGAATTCCATGTAAAGTATTTTATAACCATCTGCATATTGTAGTTCTTTAAAATAATCTTTAAAGTAACTTTAGAGTACTTAAGTTCTAGATTCTCAGGTTCCTGTATATACGCTGAACATTAAAGGGGATATGTGTTTCTTTTTCAAATGTTAGTCTAAATTATCAAAAACACACACCAAAAAAAGGTTTAGATCAAAGGACACTATTTGAAGAAATTAAGAGATGAAGTCCTAAAGAAGTGCAGGATACAGAGAAATTATTTTTAGTTCTGGTGGTAAGATATAGGATTGAAGAAATAAGAGTTAGTCCCTAGAAGGGTAAAAAATTTGTTGGGATGGGAATGCTTCAGGGATATTAATGTAACAGAATAAAATGTACCTTACATAGAAAGACCAGAGGCAGGAAGGGCAGGTGGAAGGTAATAATATTTGCCCCAGAAAAGTCTGAAGTGGGGAGGGGCGTTTCTTAGAGAGAGTGTTGTTCAAATGAATAATTAGGGAGAGGCTGTGGACTTACAAGGAAATAAATTTGACCCTAAGAGGTACCTGGGTATATGGAAGACAGTGAGCTAGCAACAACAATCAATCAATCAATCAGTCGAGGGAGAAAAAACAGAGGAGGTCAGAGGTAGATGCAGATGCAGATGTGGATGAATTTGGATGGGACAAAATCATTTCAAAGTGCTCGTGAGACAGCCAAGCATGGCTATCTCACTAGCACTCACAATTTCTATCTACTTTGGGAGGCACCTGAGAACGTATATTAAAACACAGAAGGTAGATGAAAATGTAAGACTGCAGAGCTACAAGACAAAAAGACATACAACCTAGTCCCTCAGAAGTACCTTGTCTAACCATAGAGAGAATAGTGCACCTTCCTAACAAAACCAAAGAAAAAAAGAGTAAGAGTTAAATGCAAAATGTTGGCAATGCAAAGCATTTAAATGTCTACACATTTATTCTTTATAATATAATATCTCTAATTTTAATAACCTAGAAATTTTGGAATTCTGAGTCATGAAAGCTGAAGGTTGTCACTGTGGAGCAGTAACTCTCAAACGAGGATGATTTTTTCCCTCCAGAGGACATTTGTCAATATCTAGGAATATTTTTGGTTGTCACAACTGAGAGGTATAAGTGACATCTAGTGAGTAGAGACCAGGGATGCTGCTAAACATCCTACAATGCATAGGATACCCCCACCACAAAGTTACATGGTCCGAAACGTCAATAGCACCAAGAAACTCTGCTATAAGTCACTTTGGTTCTTTGCTTAATATTATCTAAGATACTTGACCAGTAAAGTCCACCAATGAGATGAGCTAATATATTACCTGACTTCTATTTGAGTGCTTAAGATAGTTATTCAAGGTACAAGGAAGACAGTAATATGTTCTAAGGTAATTTCTACCATAATCATAAGTAACGTTCATGGCAATTTGTATTATAAGTATGTAGTTAAGCATTTAGAATTTCAGGTATTTAAAATGTTCAACACTTTCCAGTGTAATTGTGTTTTCTACATTTCTGTTTTCCAAAAATCCATCAATTAGTTCATTCCTCACAGTTCCAATCCTTTAAAATGTTAAGATAACTTAGTAGATACAGAAATGTACCTTGGCTGACTTTATTGCTATCTTTCCTCTTTGATCCCATATAACCTCTCCAGCACTTAAATTCCACTACACTCTGATGCAAGTTGTTTTGTTATTTATGCCCATAGATCTCTATGAATACTTATTTTGCTTTTATGCAGATTTTATTTTGGCAATGCTGCTATTGTTGTGTAAAAATGCCTTCACCTAAGCCCTCTCACAATGAAGCCAGCCACAGAACCACTTAACGTCTGTGATTTACAGTTTACAAGGCACTTCCATGACATCGTCTCACTCTTCGGGACAGTATGTGATACCATGTGTTACCTCATAGCACATGCCACGAATTATCACCGTGTTGGGAAACTTTGGTTTAGAGATACTCTTGAAGATTGGGCCCAGACCTTGAGCCCAAGTTATGTGACTCTGGGTCCATTTCACTACATCCCTTACCTGATTGTGGGGAACACACTGAGTGCCCCTTCCTCCAAGCTCCAGGCTCCACGTTCACAAGGTCTGTCACTGTGTCGCCATCTTTTGTGACACAGCTTGTGCAGACAAAATAAAACGTCCAATTTCTGAGGCTGCTATTAAATCTCAAAAAACAGGCTGCTTCAATGGATAAGATTTTGATTACCACACTTTTTTTGGGCAGAGACTTAAGCTAACCATTCAAATGGGGCTAAAATATTCTGTTTTAGCCAATCCATCAATTCTCAGTAGGAAATGTTAGGTTACTAGTTTAATATATTAAATATGAGAAGATTCCATTAACATGGATTTATTTGTTGGATATTCACAGAAGAGTTTCCATGTGAGAAAGAATTCTGCTGACATATGTCGATATTCGCTTCCACTGCTAATGAGAGGTCCCCTTGGTCTCCAAGTTTCTTAGTCTCTTCCTCGCTCCAGCACCACCAAACTCCTCTTAACATCTTGGAAAATGGATACTGAGGTAGTGGAGTCAGTTATCAACTGACAGCTCTGAGATATGACTAGAGATGATCAAACATTATTTGGGATCTTCTCTGAACCACACATGGAAAAGTGGAAAGTGTTCTTGGTAGCTGATAAGAACTCGAAGAAATGTAGAATAGAACCAGAGAAGGCACCTTAGAGTTCAATTGTCCAACAAGTTCATTTTCAGCTGACAAAACTGAGCCTCAGAGAAGAGAAACTTTAATATAAATCATGATCATTGCAAATTAAAATGATGAACATCTCTCCTGTCCATTTACCTTCTGCAGATTATCTTTCATTCCAATGCACCAAGTACCATTTTCTCTGGATTTTTCTTCCTTCTGTGGTTGACTCGTCTTTCTCAGTGCTGTAAACTTATTGTTGACTCATCGCTGAAATGAATTATTTGTGTTTATTTTACATTCAGTCTGCACTTTTTTCCTCATTGTTAAATATGTGGACTCTGGGACTACCTGGATTTGAATCCTGCTTTTATCAGATGTTGGACAAGAGACTTAATCTCTCTGGCCTGCAATTGCTCATCTTTAACATGGTGATAAAGTTGTAGCTACATAATAGATGTTGGGAGACAATAAAATGAGATTATAGATTTTAGTAGAGAGAGAGCGTGTGTGTGTGTGTGTGTGTGTGTGTGTTTGTGTGTGTGTGTGTGTGTGTGTGTGTGTGTACCGGGTGCATCAAGGCACACATGCTGCGCACCATGCCAGGCACATAGTAAATACTCAATAAATGTCAGTCGTTATTTCCAAGAATAATAGATGTAATTATCAAAATTTTGGTTCTGTAATTGAATTCAATACACAAATAAATGTCACAAACCAAGTCACCTAATTGATCACTATGTTTTTCCTGAGAGTTGGAGCTACAAACATGTCTTATGAAATAGTAGCCATTCATTGACTAGCACTGTGTGCCCAGCCCTGTGGCAAGAATTATTGTTGTTTTGTCCCATTTGAACCTTACAACAGTTGAACCTGTTTTTCTGTTTGCAGATGAGAAAAGTTAACCAAGTCTGAGAGGTGAAATGACTTGCCAAAGATCACTTACAGATATTGGAGACAAGACAGGAAACAAGAGGTGCCTCATTTCAAAGCCCTTTCTATCTAAACCACTTTGATTTTTCCTCCTCTTGAATATGCCCTGCTCTGGAAAGTGTGTAATCACGTTCCCAAACTATGCATACAGAAAACAAGGGATGTGCTATGTAACAGCAAAAGTTTAAGGTCCTCATCCCTCTAACGCTTTTGCCTCTTTTCTTTGACATCTACCACTTATTTGTCTCAAAGTTTCATTCCACAAAGTCTGGATTTTAATTTTAGACTTTCATGACACACCTCTTCCTGCCTAATCACATAACCATTATTATATCTTAATTTATTAAGATATAATATTTATGTCTTAAATTACTAAAATGGTTCAAAACAAAAGCAGTTAAACCTCATCATAGGCAAACTCAAAAAATTGTTTATAGTTCAAAAACCTGATGCTATCCATACAAAATAAAATTAAAGCATTTTATTAATGGTTTATTGCTTCCAAAAAATCCCATACCAAGTGTGCTGCCTGTGAGAATCTACAAAGACATAAAATCACAAATTGCAGGAATCCCATTCTGTGGAAGATATCAATTCAAAAGAGTAAGGCCTAGTTTTTTTTCTGGCAATGGAAGTTTAATAGATGTTGAATGATATAAAAAACAATGCACTAAAAAGTAATTATTATTTTTCCTTTGGTGAGGAATACTATTTAAACATACACGTGTGTGTGTGTGTGTGTATGTGTGTGCATGTGTAGTATGTGTTTGCTTTTCATAAAGCCTCTAAATAAAATTGGAGAGTGTACAATCCAGGAAGCTCTAATGTCAATCTTTATTTTACAGGCACCAAAATGTATATCAGAAGAAATTGTCATTCATCATGACACTTCACATGTACTGCATTGTTTTAATAGAAAAATCTAAAGTTTCATTATGTTAATGTTGAGCAATGAAAATAAAACATCATAAAAAAATAAGCACTTTTTGGTGATTGGCTACAGCAATTTTCTGTCAGCTTCGAGCACGATAAAAGCATACTGAATGGAGATAGAACAAACACCAGGAATCCAGCAGCACCAAAAATGTTTTACTGGATCCCTGCAAATCTAGTGTTCATAAGTGCCAGCCAAATAAAATGCAACTTCTTCAACAAACTATGTGATAATTGTTCCAGAGAAGAATTAATAGAATAATTCTTCCTATACACCAATGCTGAAAGAAATGTATCCAAATAACATTTCTCATTCAAAGTGATGGACAAAGTGACACATTTAAATTTTAATAACCAATGCAGGTGGAATTCAAAATAGACGAATACTACAGAGAAAATGCAACCCAGAAGCTCATTGATTACTTTGATTTTTTTCCTTTTGTAGAAACACAAATATAGAATTGATATATGTTATTAACAGAACCATCTACCATATGATCATTGTGCAGACAAAAAAAAAAGCCACAAATACAATACTGTTGTAAATAAGCTTGAGTATTTTCTGTTTACAGACACTTATTTGTAGAGAAATTAACTAAAAATGTAGATTGGTATAAGAGGGAAGTATAGAGTTGGCTTAATATAAAATATCTTACTCTTAAAAAGTAAACTCTTATGTATCAAAATGTCCACTTTTAGAATATTTTATTATATTCATATTTTTTCTCTTCACTTTTTGCTTAAAACTCCCTTATTAGAGCAATTCTCTTTGTAATGAAACAAATTTTTTATGTAATGTGGTATACTAAGCAATATATAATACTTATTGTACAACAAACCTATAATAAATTATCAATATTTATTAAATTGAGTTAATATTTAATACAGTCACATAAAAAAATCTTTCAAAATAAACCACTCTATTTGAAAGTAGATTAAACAGCGTTCCCCTGCAATGTACTAAATTCAAAATATCCATCTATTCATTTAGAAACCACTTGAAAGAAAGGAGACATGAAGGTGATATTATCAGGTCAACAGTTTCCCTTAATTTTTTGCAGCAGATTATTCAGGTATAACACAATTCATAGAACATATTCTAGGAGATGATTAAAGATGTTTTAATCTGCCTTTCCTGAGACAAGTGAGTAAATTATTGTTTAATATATCCTACCCTTGCATGAAAAAAAATCTTGAAATACTAATCAGTTTTACTAAATTTTTCTATTTTGTGTCCAAGAGTTTAAGTATTATCCAAACCCTAACTTTGTGAAACTGATTTTCCTTCTCTATCCCAGTTCCTTTATATGCCAGAACAGTAACTGTCCAATAAAAGCAAAAGCTGAAATAATTGCCCAAAATAGATTTGTAACACCCCTTTCTGCAAATCTGGGTTTTGTTTTGTTTTGTTTTTTGTTAATGGCTGATACGAATTTTTCTGAAGACTTAAATGAATAGGCCTCTTTTAGTGAGGGTTTATAGGCAATTGGGGTTTGTATTATGTTCTATATGTTTTACAATACACTGAATTACAAGATATCAGTATTTTCCCAATCTTCTGAGAGTATCTGTGTTATTACAAACTTCGCAGCCTGAATATTCCTGCTTGGTTCTCTTACATTCATTTTACAGGAATGAGTACTTTCCAGTCCGCAAGAGGATAAGCATTATCTACCGTATGACATGTGAACTCTTGGAAAGAGTTCATATGATCTGCAGGAAAAAAATTAACGAGTGTCTACTTTGCAAGAGTCCTAGAGTTTATTTTGGTTTCCAGGACCCCTGGATCTTTTTAGTCCTGGTGTTCGTACTTCTCTGAAAACAGAGACAGTTTATGGCCAAACCACTGGCACTGCCAAACCCTTGGTCGAACTATCTGATGGAGTTCGTGAAGATCCGTCTTTGTTCTGTTGTCTGTGCAGACAACGCTCACTCGACTGTGTAGAAAAAAAGTGCTAGACTGAAGCTGTGTGCACATAAGTAAAATATTGTTGAATAGTGCCTAAGGAAATAGAAGAACATTATTTTAAATTATCTCGATCATAAAATCCAAGTGAAGATTTGGCAATATAGCAACAAAACCTCAAAACCAGTGATTCCTTTTAAATAAAAACAAAAATGAGAAACAGTAACTATTAGAAATCCCACCTGGTGCTTTTCCTGTGTTAATGATGCTTCTTAAATTGCGTGTGGGTAAATGGTAATTTTGTCTCACACCATTAAAAACTAATGGAACCCTTGATGATAAGAAATGCCATAGCTAGCTTGTTGGAAAACGTTTAATTAATAAAGTAATAAAATTATTGTAAACTAGTGCAGTTTCAGGGAGAATTCAATGGGATATAAAACAGATAAAACATCCTAGCGAGTTTGTATAGAAAATAAACATTACTATATAAAATACCATATAAAGTAAAAGGGGTTTCTCTCACATAGAATTAAAATTAGCTATTATACTAATAAAAATAGATTATTCTTTCAGGGAAAACATGCTAGAGAACACAGCCTATAAAAAGCTATTTTCTATCATTCAAGAAAAGTCAGAAACAGAAAAACATAAAAACAAAACAAGGAATGTTACTCTATTTTTTCATAAGTTGGAACTCAGAATTTAGGCACAAATATGTATAATAATAAGATAACAAAACAGTGGGTTAAGATAAAAACAAAGTTATTCTTTCACTTGCCTTTTCTAAAAGTAAGTTAATTCTTTAGATAAACTTCTATACTTTTTACAGTGCACATTTTTGTCAAATATTGAAACGTGTTCAAGAATCCTAAATGAAGACAATTTTGTCATCATTTGGGAATAAATCACAAAATCATAAATATTCTAATGACCAGCCCAGTTTTTCCATGACTCCATAGCATAGTGTTGATTCTTTTCCAATTCTCCAAAGCTCCTTAGGAGTTATATTATTCTAAGATTAAGTGTATAAAAGGAACAAATTTAGTGTCCTCACAAACAGGAAGACTGGGAATCTTCGACCAATGCCTCAATAAACAAAGGAATTTGAAACCTTCCACTACCAGTTCCACAGTGATGAGTAAAGTTGCCTTTGTAATGGTGGTGTTGCCTATCTTCTCAGTAACTGTAGAAGTCATACTGATTTTTAGAGCTTTATTAATTCAAATTTTCATGTATTCTTTTATATATAAGCTTAGATGTATACATTCATTCATTATTTCCAAAAATATTATTGAGCAACTTCTGTGTTCTGAGTGCTGCCATGGGGGGACACAGCAGTGAACAAGACAGAGGTTACTCGCCTCATCCAATTTATATTCCAGTTCTCATTTCTATTTTGTTTGGAAATTGAGCAAGTTTCTCCTTCTCTAGAGACCATTCTACATCTGTTCCAATTGCGTATGTTTTTGTCAATAAATCCCTAATTACTTTTTATTTTTCACTTGACCTTTTATCCCTAGTTTTTTGTTTTTAATTAAAAATTACTCTGCTTATAATCTTGGCAGAGGAGGTCTTAGCAAACTCCAAATCATAAATGACAAGAAAAAGTTTGACTTCACTATACAAAGAGCTTTTAATAATCAATAAATACATAATAAATAACATAATTTAAAAATTAGCAAAGAACTTTAACAATAATTTATAAGAGAGAAAATTTTAAAGGATAATAAACATAAGAGATACACAGCATTATATTTAAAATAAAAGAATTTCAGATTAACATAGTCACAAGAATTTATTTTCCTTTCTGATAGAGAAAAAAAATCAAAAGTTTATTATACCAAGGTAGGTAACAGTATGTGAAAAGGTTTGCTCCGGAATTTAGCTGATAGTACAACTTCTAGGTATTAATTTGAAAATATCTACTAAAATTTAAAATATGTGCAACCTTAACTAAATGATTCTGTTTCAGAAATGTATCAAAGGGAAAAAATTGAAAAATATACAAAGATATATGTAAAAGAATATTCATAGCAACATTATTTGTCAGCTGAAAATAATGTTGGGGAAAAATAATAAGGAACTGGCTAAATAAATTATACATACATACAACTAAAAACACAATAGAAAAACAGCTGTCTATATATTTGATTAGAAAGATGCCCATGACAAACCATGACACACTATTAAGGAAGGCAGGTTATGAAAAACTATGTATAATTTGGTAATATTAAAAATATGTATGCTTGTATATCTGGAAGATACACCCTAAACTTTAATTACTGTTTCTAGTGATGAGATTATGGCAGATTGTAAGGCACTTTTCATTTTCCATTTTATATATTTCTAATTTAATTCTCTGTTGCTTGTAATGAGCATTTATTAAGTTTGCAAACAAAAAATATGAATACTTTCATCTCTAAGAAATTTTAAAAAGTCATTCTATTCTCAAAGATGCAGAAACCAAATATAATTGTCTGGTTCAGTTTTCAGGATGCCAAGGTCAATTGCTTAGAGTTTAGAAAGTGAGGGGTTTTTTTTTAATTTTTGATGAGTTTGAAATATTCACATTGTTATAACTTATGAAAAACTTCCATTTCTAGGATCAAATATTATACGTGGATAAAGAAAGAAAGTGTCCAATATATATATCAATATATCTTTACATACATTTCCAAAACATGGGGCAGAGCATCCCTGATCATTCAAAGCATTGCTGCTTCACAGAATAGCAAGAAAGTTCACTTCAGATTTACATCAGCATTTGCATATGATTAATCATCAGCCATAAATACAGATGGAGATTAGGATTTTTTAATCTAGGTATCCAGCAGTGCTAAAGATATCATTAGATAGGCCAGGCATGGTGGCTCACACCTGGTAATCCCTGCACTTTGGAGGCCAAGGAGGGTGGATCACCTGAGGTCAGGAGTTCGAGACCACCCTGGCCAACATGATGAAACCCTGTCTCTACTAAAAATACAAAAAATTAGCTGGGCATGGTGGCGTGCGCCTGTAATCCCAGCTACTCAGGAGGCTGAAGCAAGAGAATCTCTTGAACCCGGGAGGTGGATGTTGCAGTGAGCCAAGATCACACCACTGCACTCCAGCCTGGGCAACAAGAGCAAAACTCCATCTCAAATATATATATATATATGTATCATTAGATAACACAACAGTAATTTGCGAATTTTTGGATTTAAAATATTGGATTTAACATATTTTAGCTAACTGGACACTGTTATTGTCATTCAGAAATTCATTAATCATGTGTGTGTGTGTGTGTGTGTGTGTGTGTGTGTATACTTCTATGTATACAAAACAGCTGTTCGGATTACCATAGAGTACATCCCAGCACATTCGTTCTGGGAATTCACAAGAGGAATTACTAAGAAGCCATCATAATTCACAAGGCTTCTTTCTCTCTTCCACATTTGTCATCAAGCTCAGGTGATTCTCTCTTAATGTCTGTCTTATCTTTCCTCCTATTCACCCATCCACATAATGTTAGCTGCAGCTCGAGCAGTTTCTCACCTGGCTTTCCAGTCTTGTGACCAATCCATCCTCCTGATTCGGGTTTCTAAAAGACTGATTGAATTATGTGGCTCTCTTGCTCAAAGCCCTTTTGTGACTTCCCAAACTTTTCTAAAATCCAACTTCCTGCTTCCTTTGTTTCTCTTATAAGACTAAGACCTTCTTGGAGGCAGAAATACATTTGGCATAGTTCTTGGCACATAGTAAACTCTCAGGAAATTTTCGTGGGCTGACTGAATGAATGAGTGAGTGAGTGAAGAATGTATCACCCTGCACTCCAGAAACCTACACATCATCAAATATTTTCATTAATGATTATATGACTGAAAACCATCACTGATTTCCACTACTTAATTTATAAACTAACCATTCATGCTCTGGTTGACCAAAGTCATTTTTAAAAAGTTAAATGAGAGGTAAATATATTCCTAGTGAGATTTTCAGGTTGAGCTTAGCACCAAAAGATCATCAGTACCCATGTCAAACACCAATTACATAAAATGGTTTTGTCATCTAACCTGATGTAGGGCTCTAAGTCCACATGTTGTTTAAGATAATGGTGTTTCTAGTGACAGTCAAACAAAAATATGTCCTCAAAATAGGTTATGAAACTGTAGGGAATCTCTTTCCATTGCAAAATGTCTGGATCTGTGTATGATTTAATAGTAACAGCAGCTTTATGGTGTGATGAAGTTAGTCAACACATGATATAGCTGTGGATTTGAAGGAAATAAAAGCAGCAGGCAGACGGACAGATAAGCCTTGCCAAAAAAGTAAGAATAAAGGAAATTCTTAACAGCAAAGATCAACCAAGAGGCAAAAGAAGATAGATAAAAAGTGATTCAGAGGCCAGCTGCAGGATGGTACTGAGAGCTCTGAACTAGGAGTAGGGGCCTTGTTTGAGTCCCGGCTTTGGCCTGTAAAGCGGATATATCCCCCTTGAAACTTCTAAATTGCTAGCTTTCTGTGTGTGTGTGTGTGTGTGTGTGTGTGTGTGTGTGTGTGTGTGTGAGAGAGAGAGAGAGAGAGAGAGAGAGAGAAAGAGAGACAGAGAAAGAGAGAAAGAGAGAAGACAAGGTAAGATAACTCTTTTATAGCCACTTAAACATTATATGGTACAATATAAATAGAGAAAATGTCATTAAACTATAATATAATTATTCAAAGAAGCATGGTTGGAAGAGGCTGCTGGTCACCTTCAGATTTTCTAATTTACACCTTCATCTAGAAGTGTTCTAAAGTTTGTTTCATCTCAAAAAATTATTTTGAATGCAGTCTTTCATTGACATCTAGCTATTTTTAAACTGCCTTGTGTCTCCTTTACCTAAGAAACAAGTTTCCCAAATGAATAACGTAAAATTTTCTATTGCTTCTTATGACACTGAGGCTTCTGATCCCAATTCCCTGGCAGCCTTGGCTAATGGATGTTTTTAGTCATCATCTTTGTTCATTTCTCTGCGCCTTTTGATACTTACTCACCATCTCTTTCTTGACACTCTCTCCTTTGACTTCCATTTACTACTGGTCTTCCTCCAATACCTTTGACTGTTCCTTTTAAGTCTCCTTCACTAGTTCTTTTCTGTGTGTCTCTTAAAATTATACCCCTGACCCCACTCCAAACACACACACACACACACACACACACACACACACACACACACACAGAAAAAGAGACTTGTTTTATTTTCCCTACTATTCTTGGGCAAATTATCTGAAGTGCTTGAACATACCAAGAGGAGATTTATACAAAGTCTGAGTAAGGATTAACAATAAGGAGATAAATATAAACACTTAACTCTCTAAGAAGGTTGTAGTTAAAGAAATTTTCTAAGAAGGTTATTAAGAAGATGAAGGTATAAAGGTGTGTCCAATTCCTATCTTCTATATAAAGAAATCAGTAGACAATATATAAAACTGAAAAATGAGCAGTCTATAGTATAAGCAAGTTATTTCAAATGCAGGGGTAAACATCAGGAAAACAAAAAGTCAATTAGAAACAGTGAAAGCATTTCCCTGAGGAGGGGGAATTGTGGAAGAGTCCAAGGTCTGCTAGGCAAGGGACTGCTGCTTTTCACAAGACCTCCTGTAATACCATTTGGCTTTTTAAACTTCATACACATTCATATAAAAGCTGACAAGGATACTATTCCAAAGCCACCAGTTTCTTCAAATATAAAATTAGTATTTTCATGTAAAATTTGCCTAAATGAAGAAAGATAACTGGCCCCATTCCAAAGCAGACCTCCAAGAATGGAGCAATAAAACAGAAAAAAAAATGCTAGCATGGCAGTTGAAGGAGGAGATGAAGCGAGAACTGCTGTATGGAGTGATAAAGAATTAACTGCATACTCCTTTTCTATTAAGCACAGAACTATATTACAATAATCAACTCCTAAGTCTTCATAATATCTGTTATAAGCAACTCCTGTGTTTGCCAATAGGAGTTTCCTAGGTAAAATTTTATCTACCAATTCTTTTTTTATTTTGGGGGGTATTAAATCTGTTCTAAATGTATTTGATTCTTAATTTAGATGTTAGACTAAGTACCATGGTCTTATCTTTTAGGTCATTTATGTTGGCAGATAACACATTCATTATTTATCTTTTTACATGCACTAAGCATAAAAAATACAAACAGAAAGTTGTTGATAATAAATCAAGGGATTCATGTTTATATAACACATCTTTTACAGAAAAAATGCAATAGTATGAAAGGAGTAAATACAGAACTTTCCACAGACCCCTATATATTCCATATTGTAGAAATCTACCATGAAGCCCTAGTGTGGCATCTTGTAGAAGCCTTTGGGGCTTTACAAGTGTTATTGGATTCCAGTACCAATAATTGGTCTAATGTATCCTCTTTACAGGTATTGCTGATTAAAAAACATAGAAAGACAATCCAGAGAATGGAAGGAGTGAGGAAGGAGCATGCTGTAGCAATCTCAAACTAAAAGGTAGTCATAATCCATAAACTATTGATCCAATAGACAGAAATTTCCCTTTGTTTTAAATCAATTAACATTTATACATGAGCCATTAAAAAGCTACCATGCTTATAAGCCATTACAGTGTGTACCTATTGTATTGATTAGCATGTAGTCAGTTATTAATTAATGACATCATAACTCTCCAACCTCTTAAAGGTTTTAGTGTCTTAAAGAGACACACCACCCACCAGAGTTAATTAAGTACTGTGTATCTGACACTCTTTATATCCTTGAGCAGAATACTATGTTTTCTTAGATCTTGTGTGTATCCCTCTAATGCATGTTGGCCCATACTGCATGCTGTGTCCTCCGAAATAATCCATTGCATTTTATAAGTAAGCCATAAAAATCTCCAGAGACACGATGGTTTTAACATTATTTGTATGAGTGACAGAAGCATATTAACTTCTCAATGCATACCCAAGATGAAAAGTGTGGTAATTTGCAAGGTATGTACAATGACTGGCTTCTAAAGCTAAATACCTCTTTCATCCTGAATACCCTCTTACACTATTCCTAAAGTGTCCTAACAAAGCAAGGCCTAAAACTACACAAAAACACAAACTGTATAAAGTCTGTAATATCAAATGTGCTTTCTTTAATGCAATATAAACCAGAATAATACTTTTTAATACCTTTTCTTTTCTTGATTATTATCTTCAAGATGGTTGTCTCTTTAGAAAAGAAAAAAATGTCTTCAAATCTTTGAAAATGAAATTTTTAGTTCAAGCTTCTGCATGGATGTAAGAGAACTAGAATAAAACCCTAAATCATACTGTGAAGCAGTCACTTACACTTAAAATACTGCAGTCTTTTGGATAACACACTGTCACCATTGAAAAAAGTCTTATTAAGTACACAATAAAGTAAAATTTACCCTAGGGAATCTAAAATCTATTAAAGAATGCTAACATCATCTTTCTATCTAAATCAAAATAACCTCTGAAGAAGACACATATACCACAAAATAACTAATTATTCTTCTGCCTATCCCCTATTAATCATTGACAAGCTAGTTATCTGGTTTTCTCTCTAATTTTAAAAATAATACAAAAATTTAACTGACATTTCTTCTTTATTCAACTGTACTTTGTGATTTAAAAAAAGAATTCTCAATAGATTTACATTAAACAGGCACAAGAATGAGATCAAATCTGCTAAAGTTTCTTATTTTTCTACTGTGTTCTCTGAGGTCTTAGCAAATTATTAATTATCCTCATTCAGAATCATTGAGGAAAAAGAAGGTGGAACAAGTTTGTGTTAATTAGACCTGTTGAGGTTGAAATAATGTATGAATACATTAAGTGTGCAGCATTATCTCCTCGAGTAACATCCTCTAACATAACTCAGCCTGGAAGATGAAAGAAAAAAGCACCAAGTAAGATGATGATGGTTATTAATATTACTTTGCCCCTAAAGAGCTCTCTCTACTATTAGTCTCAACAGAGCTCTAACCTCTCATTAGATTAGAGATCAACCTGAAATAATCTGAAATGATGGTTACAGCATGAGAGGGTAGAGTAAGAAGTAGGTTAAATAAGGCTCCTGTGTCCAGTATCTGGACCTCAAGTAGAAATCAGGTGTATCTGCTTTTATGAAAGATTTTGGTTCACGAAACAGTTTTTTGGGGTGTTTTTTTAAAAACCACAACAAAGTTATGCTTATTTCTTCCATGAAGGAAGACATCTTTTTTTTAATAAAATTGGCAGTGAGGTTATGTGTAAGGCAAATTGTGACTGAGCCAATAATCTGTCATTCTTACCATCCAGAATGTTCACATGAAGACATAAACAGAAAAAGAAGCCACTTCATATCTAAAGAAAAAAGAAGAACACTCTTCCTCAGGATCCCAAAAACTCAGATTCACACTAATCGTGCTCAGAGGTGACCAGTAAGGAAGGTATGAAGGGAGAAAGAAAATACTAATGGGGGAAGAGACACCGCAAATGATTTCACAGTAGGGACTTTCCTGTAAAGTCTACACAAGTGCGTTTGGTAGGCCCAGTAACGCTGCTCTGATTTTAGTTGGGACAGGAAATCTTCATCACATGCTATGTGGTCCTGATGCAGACACAAATGGGCTTTTCTTCAGAAATAATAGCCCAACCTCTAATGTCCCTCTTGTCATGCAGTGGTGTCTGCAGGACCATGTCACAGACACAAGAGCCATTTCTGCACTCCATTCGAAGTCACAACCGTGAGATTAGTAACGGATTCATTACATGAGAATGAACTCATGTTAATTATCTCTTTGTTAGTACCCTGAATTCCATTATTTTAAAAGACTGTCCCTTCATTTAAGGAAAAATCCACAGGTAATTGAAAGGTATCATTTGGTGTTTGTGTACTTGTAACTATCTCAGATAATTATAGAAAGGTTGAGTAACTCTAAAGAATACATTTGCGGGGCTGGGCATGGTGGCTCACGCCTGTAATCCTAGCACTTTTGGAGGCCGAGGTGGGCAGATCACGAGGTCAGGAGTTCAAGACCAGCCTGGCTAACACGGTGAAATCCCGTCTCTACTAAAAATAAAAAAAAATAGCCAGGCATGGTGGTGGGTTCCTGTAATCCCAGCTACTCGGGAGGCTGAGGCAGGAGAATCGCTTGAAACCAGAAGGTGGAGGTTGCAGTGAACCGAGATCATGCCACTGAACTCCCGTGTGTATATACATATATACACACACACACATATGTATACATATATATGTATACATATATACACACATATGTATACATATAAACATACATATATGTATACAAATATACATATCTATTTGCTGACCAGAAAAAAAGGAAGATAAATATGTGTGTGTATGTGTATATAATGTGTCTGCATATATGAATATATACACACAATAATTATGCATGACATAATGATGAGGATAGGTTCTGAGAAATGTGTCATTAGGTGATTTTGTCATTGTGCGAAGATCATAGAGTGTACTTACACAAACCTAGACAATACAGCCTACTACACACCTAGACCGTATAGTCTAGCCTATTGCTTCTGGGCTACAAACCCACTTCTCAGTATAGTTCAGTACAGGAGTATAGCACACTCCTACACTGAACACTGCAGGCAATTGTAATACAATGGCAATATTTGTGTATCTAAACATATCTAAAGACAGAAAAGGTAACACAGCACTATAATGTTATGACAGATATGACATCACCAAGCAGTGGGGGTTTTTCAGTTCTATTATAACCTTATGTGACCACCTTCTTAACTACAATCCATCATTGACCGATACATCATTATGTAGTGTATGACTGTATAACAAATATGGTAGTTAACTAGTTATTTGGAGCAGATCATTTCACTGGCACTTATCTCAGGTGTCAGCTTCTATGAGTCCAGAAACCTATCTGCTAAAGATCTTACTTTACCTTAAAAAACAGATTGGCACTTACTTAGAAAGAATTATATGGAATCCCTTGCTATTTGAGGTCAGGAAGGAGCAGCAAGTGAAAAAGAACAAAGTTTTTTAAGCATCTCTTGTGTGCCAAATAATACAATAGGTGATTTAAGCATTGGTCCCTCACAACAGGATCCTTATTTTAGAGGATCCCGAGACCCAGGGCAAAAAATACAGCTAATAAGTGATAAAGGCTGGATTTGAACCCAGATCTTGCTGACTTCAAAACCCACTTCCTCTCCATTTGAAACCCAGGGCGAAAATACAGCTCATAAGTGCTAAAGCCTGGACTTGAACCCAGATCTGGCTGACTTCAAAACCCACGACCTCTCCATTCCACCAGTCTGCTTTACTTGCATTAAACTGGAGATGCTCCTGTGATAGTTATCACAAAATGTCCTATAACACAGAGCTTAGTACCCTGCACCCAATGAAGAAACAGCAAAGCAAGGGTTTTTATTTTTATTGTTGCTACTGTTAATACTGCTTTAAAGCCTGGGTCAAAATTCAGACAGATTATTGTGAACCATGGCCTGCTATGGATCATCTAACATAGGACTCTCTGACATACGGTAGGTGTCTACTATTTACCAAGCTTTTCTTCTCAGTGGCGAAGAACTTTAGTCTTCCATTAAGACTTTGATAGAGTTCTTCAAAAATCAGTCAAGACAAAATTGAAAGCGATTATTTAAGCCTCTTCAAAAGCTTCAAACCTGAAATTTAAAAACAACAAAAATGGCAAAATTAAAATTGATAGCAGCATGAATTTTCATGTACACAAACACACCATATAGCCATGTGTGCTTTAAGGGAAATGTTCCCTGTCTTACTGAAAGAGAGGCAACTTGTTATGATTTGTGCACACTTTCATGAAATACCAAAGAGGGAAAAAACCCTCCTGTCACTTGTCAGCTAGTTCAGTCAGTGCTGCTGTAGAGGTACCATAACATATGCACGTCCCCCTTCTGAAAATGTATCAAAAGGGGCTTTGGTAAACTCCTGTACAAGCATATCATATGTGCTAAAGCCAAAATGACTTAAATTCTATTCCCTGAAGGATCTGCACATCAGATGTATAACTGATTAGTGACAACTGACACAGAAACAGAGAAAATGTTCACTGTTAGGATGAACACACGATTCACAAGAAATGCTATCAGGATGGCATACTATACTTTCTGTATGCACGTAGAGTATGCCCCTCTCCTAGGAGAAAATTCTAGCCAAAGAACTTTGCCTTTTAAGTACTAAACCCTCAAACTGACTTGGAAATATGTCTTAAAAATGCTTATCAACTTAATATGTTCATCATTAAAACCCTGTAAAGCAGCACAAACATTCCACTCTTGAGTTAAAAATAATTCATTCAGAAATATTTCTCAAATACTTATTCTGTGCAGTGTGTACTTCACCAAAGCATAAGTGACAGAAAAAAATATATCCTGGTAGCATAAAAAAGTTCAAATAGAAGTTGATCGAGTTATGTACATGGCTCATATATTGAACAATTCTCAAAGATGTCAAAAATGTCAGAGATTTTGAATGGCCCTTCAAGAACGAGTAACTTAAACCAAGATAGTATTAAAGCATCCAAGAAAAAGATAATATTCACCATGTATATGAAAGACAAAACTGTACAACACCAAATTCTCTACCTAGTTTATTTTTATTTGTCCTTCAGGAAAGTCACAAGGGCATTTCACTAAGGAAAATGTGAAAACTAAGGAAAACTATGCCCTGCCATTAAAAAGAATACAGAATTTAGGCCAGCCACAAAACAGACTTAAGAGAAATGATTTTTCTTCCTTCAAAAAATGTAAAAACATATTAGATGCATAATTTCCACAAGTTCTTACAATTGGCAAAAAATTATCTTATGTGCCCTTGCTTTCATTTGATTTTTTAAAGATTTTTTTATCTTCTCAAAAAGTTTTCTCTCCATGAATATAGAGATGATCCATGTTATGATCCCTGCCTTACCAGGCCTGTCAATAAAATGTCAACATATACAGGTAGTTGGGTCCAAGGTCTCAGGTAGTCAAAGAAAAGACAGTCCTGGATTATTATGCCTCCCACTCCCCTCCCCTGCCCCCACTATATCTAATTCTGAATAGTTTGTTTTAGTTTTTCTTCCTTTGCAAGCTTACCTCCTGGCCCCCACCTACCCAGTTCCCAAAAAAAAAAAAAAAAAAAAAAAAAAAATTCTGCCAGTTTCAAGCTAGTTGGAAAGAAGTGCTCTCTCTGCTATTTTCTCTGCTTGTTCAGATCACATGTAAAGATGTAGATTAAAGAAAACATCTTAATTCAGTTCGCCTAAAACAAAATGCCTTATGTGCCCATCTTAAGTGCTGCAACAACTGCCAGCCGTGAAGAGACATGAATTACTGGTTGGGGAGGGTACAGGGCCAGTCCTGTCACATCGAGTCTGCACAGGATGAAGGAGGCAGCCAAGCACAGGTAACAGGCTCTCTTCTTTCACCCACAGGACTTAGGGGGACAAGGGGATCCCTTCTTCCACATGTATTCTAAAAACTCTTCTTTTTCCTTTCCCCTCCCCTTGCCTCCTTTTCAGGTAGTATTTTCACAAAAAGTGGCTGCAGATGCTCTTTGTGAGATGGTGACATTCCCATCCCAACCCAGGCTGCTCTGCCTGGCACTTGCTCTGTTTCCTGGGTGCCACGGCCCTTCGGGAGCTCTGCTTACCCGCGCTTCCAGCCAGGATGCCAGTGCCATATTCTGATTACTCTGAGGAAGCCAGTCACTCCAGGAGGCTATGTATTTAAAGTTTTTCATACCAGAAGAACTGCACATAGATAAAGATGCCTTTCATCAGCCCTGTGAGAAACCAACACCAAAACACAACCCTGCAGCAACTGAGTCACTTTCTTAAAGTGAAAACCCAAAAAGGCAGACTTCTAGGCCTTTATATTACAGTGTCCATTCTTAGGTTCTCTTTCACAAGCAGTGGTGTTTGCATTCTTCTCTTTACAAAAGGAAGAATAAGATCATGTAGGTTTTATATAAATGTAAAAAAAGAAAAAAAAAAGCTTCTCTCTCCCGCCTCTGGCACTAATATCCTTGGTATTCTGCTGTCTTTTTGCTTGGTGTGTTTTTAGCATGTTTTCATACTCTGTGCTCAGTACTGTAACACATAATGAAGGTTTCCAATCTCTGCTTACATTATTTGCCAAGGATGGTTTACAGAAAACATAATCAACCTATATGGAGCGTAACACCTGAAGAATAGGTCAAACGTATGAGAAAGATGCTCACAGGAGAGGCTATTGCTTTAAAATATGTAAAATAAAATAAATCAGCTCACATGCCAATTAACAGCTTTCCAGAACATTACCTTCTTCTATGTGAATTAACTGGCTTTTGCACCAGATCCTAATGTTAATGAAGGTGATAAAGAAACTGCAAAACATAAAAGATATATGTTACAAATCAACCTGTTGACATTTTGAATAAGAAAACTTATACTGCACCAAGTTAAACACTAACTATAATATAATATATGGCACAATATTCTAATGTACCAAGGAAGTCCCTTAAGGTTTAAATTCTGATGATCTATTCACTTTTGATAAATTTTATGATCTGAAGTAGTTCTCTCTCTAATATAAAACGTATCTCCAACCACCTACTAGTTATGAAAGCCATTAAATTCTTGCAGATTGAAGGTGGAAAAATAAATTGTGTATATTTTAGACCCTGAATGATCTTCCTATAGCAATTTTAGAACAAACTATGAAGAATTCTGCAATTTTAATCTCAGTAGCTTCCCATTACTAAACAAGCAAAGCGCCACGATACAAATGTAGACGTTACATGTCATCTTGATCTGCTGCTTTTTTCTTTCATTAAAGCTTTAATGCAGCAATTATGGCTACGTTGCCCTATAAAAAAGGAAAAGGCAGTTTACTTTAAAAAGTGAAATTGCATAGCCTACTATTTAATTATACACAAATGTAAATGGCCTATTTTTCCATAACTGGTTATTACAGCACTGTTTTACTTTCTGAGTTTTCACAATCTCTAAAACCTACAAAGCTTCCTGCTATATAATTGTTTTGTTACATTATTGTTTTCATCTTATTTTTTCTTTTAATGTGAGTGCAGCGGGATAAATCTTGGTTTTAAGCCAGCCACTACTTCATCTACTTAAGCTTTTATAGATGAAGATTGCTGTAATTATCAGAATACCCGCTTATTTCTGAAGTATTATCCTGGCAACCTGCTGGCATTTACAACCAATTAACAAGCTTTGCCATTAGTTGCATAAGGGGTATCGCAGAGTAAACCCATTGTGTGCTAATTTTCTATTTTAGATAATCAGTTTGGCCATCCAGAATAGAAAGAAAAAGAAAAGAAAAGGTTTGACACTCAGTGGCAGACATGGAAAAATTGCTGCGTGCCCCTAGAGACAAAGGTATCCTGCAACTCAATGATTGCTTCCTTGCCATCACTATTGGTTCTTAACTATTTCCCTTTGTCTCTTTTGGAAGAAAAAAAAAAGTGGAGATTCAGCAAAGTAATCATGTCCTGTCTCACATGCTCTCTGTCTTTTAAAACTGACTAGCTTCTCTTGCTGTCCTGCCCATAATTTGACCAAATTGTACAAGTGTTAAACACCTTAAAAAAAAGACAGAAAGAAATTGAGCACGAGTTCTTGGTTTTCTTTTTTCTTTTTTTTTTTTTTTTTCTAACAATGCCTTTCAACCTCTTTCCCCTCCTCTCCCCCATTGCTATTAGAGTAAATTAATGCACAGGCTTCCTCCAATCCGGCTGCCTTAAAATTACCCTGCAAGCTGGGTTTAGTTAAAGTAGTGTGTTGTTTTATTGCTCTGTTTAAACAGTCTCTGATATTACTATGTCCCGAAGTTTGGTCTAAAGCAAGACAAGAAGGTACAGTTATGTTTTGCTCTTAAAGCTCAAGCTTCACCACGAAAGGTTAAATGGCATCATCAGACCAAGAACGTCAGTGTGGGGGCCAGGAGCCCTCTGGGACTTATGTTCAGAAATAGTCTGTCACCCTGTATCTTAGGCAATACTAATAATTGTTTCATCCAAATTCTCTCTATGTCTATCTGAAAAGATCTTCTAGGCAAAAAGCTGCCTCCTTCACCCTACCCCCAGATGACACTGAATCAAATGCAAGTCTTCTCTCCAGAAGAAAAAGCACAAACTGTCATTTTAAAAGCACTAGTATTGATCAGCACCCATACTGGCATTTGTAAAGCTCTTTGGCCACAGAGCTTCTTAAATTTCCATGCCAAGAGCCATTAAAATCATAGTGTTTGGCACCTCCAAGGTGAGTTAATAGGTTATCTCTATTTGCAAACCTATCTTTAGAGCAGACCAGCATCCTCCTTGCTCTGCTCCTTCTCAAAGGACCCATCTAGGACAACACAGTTGTAAAGTGCCCATCTCTAAGAACCTGAAGTTGCTTTAACTGGAAATCATTGACTGCCTTCCCCTCCTCACAAAAAAAAAAAAAAAAAAAAAAAAAAAAATCTGTAAAAGAACATTCACTATCCCATGCATCAAGTTAAAACTTCTAAAAATCTCCTTTTGTCCAATAGTTTGGTCACAGATGCAGGTAACGAATGCGTCTAGAGACAGAGCCATATTATCAGGGCATGACATCACTATAATAGATTTTTCTATCTTCATAGTCAAATTCAAGAGTCGTTATGCCATTATATTTGAATATATCTTTCCAGCAAATGAAGACATTATTATGCTTCTCACAAATACAGCTTATTGAAATCAAGAAGAAACGTTCTATTCAAGGTTTGTTACACTCTCATCCTATTGTAAAATTCTTATGAAGAAAATCCTAGCTAACTTTTCCACTTTCACAGCATGAGGACCTAAATGCTCGTGTTTTGTGCACAGAACTGCACACACACACAGACAGACACACACACACACATCAGAAGTCACTTAAAAGCTTGGACAGGGACAGAGAAGTAAATAAAAATGTTGGAAGTTCTTTTATCATTATTTATATCTCTTGAATATTTCAGACAGTTATGTTAGTTAGCCCTGTTTTATAATTTTATATTGTTACCCCATAGTTATTTTGAGAGGCTTTTATTCTTTAAATTTACTATTATGGCTGTATTAGTTTCTGATTTAAAAATTGCTGATTTCAGAACTTAGTGAGTTGAATTTTAACCTCACTTGATCTCTTGGAGCTGTGAAAGAGGACAGAGAAAAAACACCTAAAATGACTTCCTGGAGAATGCTGGAATTAATAGGATCAACAGGTAAGAGAGAGGAATATTCCCTAATCTTGTTCCCTCAACAAGCAAGAGGTGATTATGAGCATCATCTCTGAAGTTCATATATTTCTCCAACTTTTTCTAGCTTTGTGATCTTGGTCAAGTTACCTCTCTGTGCTCAGTTTTCTCATCTGTAAAATGTGAGTGACAATAGCCACTTCATAGAGTTATCTTAAGAGTTAAATTTAATAATGCATGTAAAATGCTTAGCACAATGCAAAGCACATAATATATACAAACGCAATTTTGTAATTTTATCAGTGTGCTAATGATTATTCTAATCACTGCCAGGCTGCTCTCATTGATCAGGGCAGAAGTCCTTATCACACAGAGCTTATGTAACCAAGTAAAAAATCCTGGCAGAGGCCAGAAAGGAAGAATTCAAGAATATTTCATAACACTTCCCCCTGAGCATAAGAAGAAACCAAGACCTGTGGTTTGGATTTTGCTTGTTAAACAGGTAAGCTTGTTTAGTTTGTTAAACAGGTAAGGCTAAAAAGATTGTGGTGAAGAAGAGCTAATCCCAAACATGATATACTCGTAAGCACATGTGTAGTATTTGATAATCATCTGCTAATTTTCGAAGAACTCCAATAGAGTAATCGAAATAAACAGCAGTGCATGGCTATTACTAGTCAGTATTTGACATTACAAAAATATAACTCAACTTGAAATCAGCGACAAGAGTTTATCTAATAACTGGAGATTTTATTTCAAAATTACTGCCATTAGGTACAATAGAAAATTTTTCCCATAAGGAGAGGAAATTTGGTTTCTTTGCCTGTAAGTTTTATGAGAGCAAAGACCCTATCTAGTTTGCTTGTTGCTGCATCTCCAGCTCTCAGCCAGGGTTTAGCACAATTATTATTTGTTGGATGGATGAATGAATGATTTCATTTTCTGTTTATGGTATTTCTATCAACCACTGGTCTTTAATAAATTATTAAGTCAATAGGTGTTAAGTGTCTAGTGCTGTATTAAATATGGAGCCAAGAATATGAAGAAAATGATATGGGAAGATTTTATCTCCAAATAGCTTACGAAATAGTTTCAGAGCCTCTTTAGGGACTTCCCTGTGGTAATGTTCATAGGTACTAGAATAGTATTAAACTTTGCTGAAAACTGCAACAGAATTCTCAGCCTGCAATTGTTTTATAAACAACAAATCCAAACTTCTTGTTTCATGAAGACTGCAGCAAGACTGAACAACTGCTCATTAAACTCCAAAGTCTATTAAAAATCCCAAATATGCTTTTTTCAAGTAGTGGTTTAAGGTTTTGTTCAATTACTAGGCCAGCCCTTGTTGGTCTAATAATCCATCATAAATGTTGGAAAAGAAAAAGTAGCATCTGCATCAACACTAGACAAAGGATAACTTAAAATTGAATATAAGTCCATTTGTAAAATAAGCTGACAGTTTTCCATTTTAAAATAAAGCCAGAACATACCTTACGACTTGAAAACTTCTGAGCCACATTTCTATTGCTGTCAAAAGGTGAAATTGACTCCACCTCTACAGCCTCATCAAAGAGCTCCAAATGGCAGCTTTCAGCTGTTGAGAGTTACATTTCGATTATATTTGAGATGAGTTTTCTAGTGTGCTTTTTTAATTGGCAGGAGTTTAAGAAACACTTTTATATCACAAAGTTTCCTTTTAAATTAATGAAAGCAAATAAAATCTTGCAAGATTATCATTTGAAGTTCATATTTTGCTGTGTGATGTTAAATTAAATAATATCCCATGTAGTCATGGGAAACTCAGAATAAAAGTATTTGTAGTTTAGATTAAAGGCAGTAAACTGTGGTCTAATAAGTTATATCTTTTAAGATATCTGTAGCTCTTAAAGAAGAAAGCAAGACAATTATGTTTCCAGTCCAATAATCAAGAGCACATTTTAATTGTCATTGTTTATCACTGTTAAGTTAAAACAGCTTTTCAAGGGAATGTTAGTCCACAGAACGATATGAATCATCTGTGTTTCTTCTGAGCTATTTGGCTATTAACATGCAAATTCACAAGTCTCAATTCAGCCCCAATATCACTATTACAGGTTTGATCTATGGTATAAAAAAATATCAATTCAATTCTGTCATTATGACCAAACTTGTCAGTGTCTTCATAAATTAAGTTCTTCTAAACTGTGGAATGTCAAATTCAATAAAATTTGAAAAAGTTATAGGGGATATGACATTCTTTCTAAAATGTCTACACATAATTTTTATCAACGTAAAATAATTTCAAAACTGTATTTTATTTTCTGTTCTATTAATTTATGACCAGGAGCTTTTCAACCACACACATACCCACACACGGAACCCTTTATCATTTTTACAACTTTATTTAAAAGCATTTTAAAACAGTCACATAGGTAAGGCTATGTTTTCAAGATATTTGTGGAAGGAGCCCAAATCAGAACAAAAATAAATAAATAAGTAAAAGTGCACACAGACTCTTAGGAATATGCTTTATCATGTCACTACTTTTGAAGGAGAAAAGAATAAAGGTCAGGAAAAGCAGGTGCACAGCACATCAATCTGGAAAGGAAGAGAAGTGTCGTTTATAATGACACAAAACCCATGCTCACCAATGAAGTGTTCTGGGTTGGGGAAGGGCAACCATTTGAAATGGTTGCTGAATGTGGTGTCAGGGTATTATCAGAGAAGGACCTCTCTTCATTCTGTGGTTTATTATAGTGGCCCAAGCTCTCCCATCCTTGGGGCCTCACTTAGTCCCATGTAGGAGAGAGGAGCTAGCAGGCTAAATGTCACTCTCTAATCCAGAGACAAGGTCACCACGTACATTCTGCTTTATCCTTTTACTGCCCCCTGCCACTAGCCTTAGTCCCAGTCCTGACTACAGACCCTCTTGTTAGCAACTTTACTGGAAGACAGAGAAGAGGAGAATGACAAATAGTTATAGTACAACCCAAAGCATAAGAATCTGGAGACTACTATTTCTTGCTAATACTAAAATATAAGGGAGCTCTAGGGCTTGGGTTGAAGCCCTAGTGTTGCCAGTTTGTAGCTGTGAGATCTTAAGTAAGTTACATAAGCCATCTGTATTTCAATTTCACGCTCTGTAAAATGGATGTGAAGACAGCACCTATCTCATAAACTTGTTTTGAGAATTAAATGAGTTCTGAGGCTCCATGTAAAGTGCTTAGTGTAGTGCCCAGCACATAATTGATTCTCTATAAATGTCAGCTATTTTTATCATTATTGTAATGTGAACAATGTCTATCTCCTCGGTGCTGGCACCATCCCACCTCCCATTCTTATGTTGACCCAAAGCACCAGAGACTGCCAAAATAAGTTTGTGTCTCTGGACACATGAGTCTTTAGATGGTTCTAGAAAATAGAACATAGCTTTATTTATTAAACACTGCCTGTTTGGGAACCCATTGGTCTTGCACAATGGACTAAGCCAAGATGTTGAGAGGGGCCCCAGTGGCCATTATGAACATGTAGTGTAGTCAAAGTTCTAAGGGGTGCAGTCAAACAGACCTTGTTTGGAATCCCTCCTCTTCAATTTATCAGTTATGCAAACCTTTAACCTGGTCAAATTCAATCATCTTTCCAAGCATCAGTTCCTTTTCTTTAAAATGGAAAGAATTAAGTACTTGTTTGCAGTACTAGTGGAAATTAAATAGAAAGTTAGAGAGCTAGAGACATGTCATTTATTACCTAGCACACGGAAAGCACTCAATAATGTGTAGTATATTTACTAAAATCAGGAAAAGGTAGATTGTGGACCCAGGGAAACTGTGCGGGCCACATTATAGTCCCCCAAAGATGTCCATGCCCTCATCCCTAGAACATGTGAAGATGTTACATTACATAGCAAAAGGGACTTTGCAGATATAATTAAGGTTAAAAACCTTAACATAGGGAAAGTGTCTTGGATTATCTGGGTGGACCCAGTCGAATCACATGAGCCCTCAAAAGCTGAGTACTTTCTCCAGCTGGAGGCAGAAGAGTGATAAGGTGAGAGAAGTCAAAGAGGTTCTAAGTATGAGAAAAATTTGCTGCACTGTCCCTGGCTCTGAGACGGAGGCAATCACAGGCTCAGTGAGGCCTCTAGGAGCAAAGGGTGGACCCAGCTGATGGCCAGCAAAGAAAGAAGAATTTCAGTCCTGCAACTGCAAGGAACTAGATTCTGCCAACAACCCGATTATCTTGGAAGCAGATTCTTCCAGGAGCCCCCAGATAACTCGTCAACACCTTGATTTTAGCCTTGTAAAACTTGCCACAGAGAAACCAGCCATTGACCAGGCATGGTGGCTCATGCCTGTAATCCCAGTACTTTGGGAGCCCAAAGCAGGCAGATCACTTGAGATCAGGAGTTCGAGACCAGCCTGGCCAACATGCTGAAACCCCATCTCTACTAAAAATATAAAAATTAGCCAGGCGTGGTGGTGCACACCTGTAGTCCCAGCTACTTTGGAGGCTGAGGCAGGAGAATTGCTTGACCCTGGGAGACAGAGGTTGCAGTGAGATGGCGCCATTGCACTCCAGCCTGGGCAACAGAGCAAGACTCTGCCTCGAAAAAAAAAAAAAAAAGAAAGAAGAAAAGAAAGAAACAAGAAACAAGCCATGCCAACACAGAATCCTGGTCAGTAGAACTGTGCAATAACAAATGTGTGTTAAGTGTACAGTAATTTGTTACAGCAGTAATAAAAATTCAATACATGAATTACTAGTAAAAATGGTATTTTACTTCTAGATTTTGATAGTCTCACTAATAACAATCAACACACTTGAAAATTTACTTAGTGGAGCACAGTGCCAAGCGTTTTACATATATTATCTCCTTTTTACTTCACAAAACTCTGTAAGGTAGGGACTAATATAATCACTGTTTTACAAGTAAAGAAATAAACTAAAGCACAGGAAGGTTAAAAACTTGGCGATAATCACACAGCCCACCCATGGAGGAACCAAGATTCAAACTCAGGAAGTGGCTGCGTAGCACATGCTAGTAACCGTAATACTATGCTTTCCTCAGCACAGTACAGGGATTGGCGCATAATCTGTATTTCATATTTTGCTGAGTTATTGAACAAATTAATGAATTGATACAAATAAATAGTTTATCTCTACTAATTTAACCAACCTTTTCATGATCTGATTTATTTCAAATACAAAACCAAGCCAACCAAGACAGTATTATTAGATTATTTTACTAGTGAATAAAACTAGGCTGTGGTAGCAAATAGTCCCACAACCTCAGTGTGTCGGCATGACCAACGTTTATTTCTCATTTATGCAAATTCTATTCTGAGTTCGGCAGCACTCCAGGGCAATTGTCTCCCATACAATAACTTGGAAAATCTAGGTTCCTTAGATTTTGAGGCCATGCTGCCTCCATAGGAAGTGCTGTAAGTTGGTGATGTACAAGAAAAAAGCACCTGTCTATATTACACATACTCTTCTACACTTCAGCCTTAAGGTAACATCAGTTATACTTACAAAACCATTGGCCAGTACTAGTTATATATCACCCCCCTATTGCAAGAAGCCTAAGACATGCAATCTTCTATGTGCTAAAAAGAGAAGAATCAGATATTGATGAGCACAAGAAAAATCAATCAAAATCATTAAATCTCACCATCTCCAGAAGAAATAGTTATTAAAAAAAAATAGCCCCCAACTTCCTGTATCAATTATGTAAAGAAACTCTATTTCAGCCCAGTCTGTTCAACATCCTGCCCTCCTATCTGCACTTCAAATTCTTCATGACAAAGGAAAAGTTACCAGTTTTCATGTAGGAAAGGCTCTACCTCCTTTCTTAGTCTGTATATGGCCAACCACGGGGTAACAATTTAGATAGTCTACCTGCCTTCCAGGGACTCTCAGACCCAGGGTCTGTCCTCACACTCACCTAACTAAAGGACTTTCATAACTAATGTCAACTGGTATCAATCAAATATGTATCTACTCTCAGCCAAGACAATTCAACTATCAAAGAAGACCAATTGAAATTTGTTTGGATTTTTTAATTATTAAAAACTTACCCCTGAATGTTATTTCAAAGTTATAGAAAGTTCTTCATCCTGCTCAAATAAGGCTTTTATAAGAATCTCATTTAGGCTCTTACTTCTTTTCTTAAATTAATTAGTGAGTAAAGGTCTTATTTTGAGTTAATGAAGGTGTGAGAAAGAGCAGGAAATGTTTTCTAATAAGTTAATGTACATATCCGCATAGTTTTGCTATTAGCATTCTGTGTGTATAATATCACAAATCTGATAAATGCAGCTTAAACCACAGGGATATTGGTGTTCAACTTGGAGAGATTGACTAGATCTCTTATTTTAATGGAAATCTGCAAAATTGTAAGATTTCATGTTTTTGAAAAATGAAAAAATAAGTTTTGCTCCACGTCTGGAGAACGCTAGGAGGATATTTTTTCTGTTTATTATATTTAAAACAATGGTTCTTAAACATCAAATGTATAGAAAGATTATTTTCAGAGTTTATTAAAAGCAAATATTTCTAGTAGCTCTCCTCCCTGAATGCCTTATTTAATAGGTGTTCTATGTAGCCTTAAAACTGCATTTTACCAAGTGATTCAGGTGATGTATCAGGCAGTGCTGCTCAAAGTGTCTAGGCTACAAAGTGTTTGTTTTCAATCTACAATGAAATAAGGAACTCATGTCAGACTGTAAAAAATACATAGATTCCTCCATTAACAAAGTCTGGCTAGAAAAAAAATTGTTAGCTACACTTGGTGTATTTGGTAATGAAGATGACTTATATTCTGGAACAATATTTTGTCTTGAACAGACAAAAAAAACAGTTGATAGGACAGAACTCATGCACATTCCATACTCTGAGGAACCACTGGTAGATGTCCATACTTGGAAAACCCAGCTCTAAGAATACTGAGATGTGGGCTTACCCTTTCCTATAAAATACACTTCTCTTTTACAAGTCACTATGAAGTCAGACCCTTGAGAATGGTGTCCACCCTTGTCCTACTTCCTGCTTCCTATAATATATTACAATGTAGAAATATACTTGTGAGTCTTTCTGTGTGTTCTGATAAGGGCTATGTACATGTAGGCTTAAATAAACATGTCTAGTACTCAGTACAACTGCTAGATTCATTTAATTTTATCAATATTTTGTGCATATTCATACTGTGAATGGTCATTTACTGAAAAAAATAAGTTTCTGGTACAAAATATAAAATACTCTTTCTACTTCTAATGAAATCTATTAAAATCAGAATATCATTTAAAAATAATGAAATCTCAATTATCCCTGATTATGAAAATAATGAGTCAGCTTTAATCCAAACCACCAGAAGAAATCATAGAATACATACATTTTTAACTTTGTAATCAATTTTAATATATTTAATATTAAATCACACCTCTATTTGGAAAAAGCCACTTTTAAGGGCAGGATTCAAATTTATCATATAATACTATAGTATCCAATTCACAAAAAAGATATTTTCATGTCGAAGAATGTACCTGAATATGAGTGAATATGAGTTTCTTATTTTATCCTTTCTTCATTATGAAATTACAAATGTATTAAAGGTAGAGGGGCAAACATCATGACTTATTCATATTTATAATTCTCAGAGTAACTTGGACATAGTAGGGCTTAACAAATCAAATAAACTTAACATCAAATTTAATTAAACTTAATTGATTGCCTATAGTATGCCTAATAATACCAATTTTAACTTTTTTTGGTCCAACCAACAAGTATTTATTGAATGTCAACTATATTCCCCATACTGAAATGGATGTAAAAATCACTAAGACAAAATTCTTGCAAAGTGTTTGCATTCAAGTCTGTGTGACAAACTAAACAGACAATTACAATAGCATATGATAGTGCTAAAAGAAGAGTATGCAATAATACTAGTGGCCAACATTTCAATTGTTACGTGGAACCGAGTGGTACTCTTGGAACTTTTCTTGTTTTCACTTGTTATTCCTCAGAAACACAAATGCATTGTTTCAGTCTGAATTCTTGGATGCAAGCAACAGAAACTGACTCCGACTACTTTAGGCAAAAGATCAGTTCATTGGAAGACTTTTGTGCCCTTCACAAAATGAAGAGGAAGCTGGAAGTCTGGGCTTAGGTATAGGCAGGATTCAAGGCCCCTTCGAAGGATGAAGAAACAGGAAGCAGAAGCATAGCACCCAGCTAGCTTATGGCTGGAATTCCTGGCCAGGATGCCACCAGCATTATAGGCCACCATGGCCGCCACTGCTGCTTCTAGTCATGCTTCAGGCCTTGTCACTTCCTCAAATTTGATGTACCCAAAGAGGGTGTCTAATTGGCCAAAATCAACACTCAGTTGCCCCATGACAGTACTAGGGAAGTATACTAGTAGAGATGCAATTTGCTAAAAGGCGGGGAAAGTGCTTAAAGAAATAACGGAGATTCTGGACAACCAAAAACTGACAAATGTCAGAATCATTGTAGATAAGACAGAGTCTAAAATAAAAATGGATTGTAAGAAAAGAGGGCAGAGAAAGGTATTTTGAGATAAATTAAAGTTAATGATTTTCCAAATTAGAATTGTAATTAGTACATAAAAAATTGAATTAACTGCTGTTGTTTAAGGATACACCTAAATTATTCCACCCTATGCTTGAGCCATTCAATCTTGTAAAAACTGTCTATTAAATAAAGCCAGTTGAGAATTAATTTAATACAATTTATTCATTCATTTAATAAAAATCCATTCAAAGTCACTTTTGAGATAGATAGCTATTGTACACACAATGATACAGAAATACAGACGTCTTTGGCCTTTCAGGTTCAAGAGTTTAAAAGCAAATTTAAGCATAACATAACTCATGTCACTTATTCCTTTTCATAGTAATAATGCTTTACACTTAAATGACATATTTTAACTAAGAATACTTCACTGCCCTTACTCCTCACAATACTTTCATGCTCTAAACTGAGAGTATTATTCTTTTCACTTTAGAAAAGTAAGTCACTTGTTTAAAGTTACACTGGCTATTTAGAGTAAGGATTATCAGAAGATCATTTATGCTCACCTTTACAAGTTACATTATTTACAAAGTCCAACTATCATTCCAAAACTCCTACTGCTTTAATAGAGTGTTATAGATGAGAATAATGAATAACCTATGTTCCAGGATTGTCTCATACAAATTTTATTGTATCTGAAAATATTGGATGACAAAGTGCAAAGTGACAGTGAGTCAAGACTTGAAGTGTTTATAGAACTAATTTTTTCAGTGGTAACAGAAAAGCTTGAGAGGAAGGAAAGACTAAACCACACCTATAAATGGCAGATGAATCAGGCTGTGACTGCAGAGTTTTTTTCTTTTTTTATTATCTTCATGCAGGATATGGGCTACCACAACAAAAATAATTTGTGGTAATCAACTTCTACCATTCATATAGTTGATGAGAACAAAATGATTATGTTACAGTCATTTATTTCACCCAGGACAGCTTGCCTTGAGTGAGAAAAAAAACACTTTTGGAGTCAAAGTTCACTTTTCACAGCCAGGGACTACTGGATTATTATAAAGATTAAATGAGATAATGTATATGAAAATACTTTGTAAACTATAAGAGAATCTTAGGTGCACCATAAACCAGTGATCGGTGTGATAAGCTATCAGAAGGTCACCAACTGTTTAACAAATAACAAAGAATCTCAATGACTGAAGACTCAAAATAGCTAGTTATGAAAAACTTTCAGTTTTGCTAAAACTTTTCCATGGTAAAAAGAACACCCTCCACTTTTGTGATGCTGCTGCTGACACTAGAGTATTTTTGCATAAAATATTTTAGAGATATCAGCAAGAAGAAGGTTAATGCCATCAATCTGTTGAAGAAAGTGACCTCTGTCCTGTAGTACTTTCTCATTCCTGACTTTGCCTTTCTCTCACCTGTCATATACATTTGGCACCCCTTTGTCTTACATACTCATTTCAAAATCTTAATAGGACAGCAAGTCACAACCTGATCTTTAATTTTTCTTCCCAATGAAGTGTGGAAACTGAAAACATTACAAAATTTTGCCTCTCTCAAGAAAATGTGTACATACCTAATTGGAATCATTGCAGTTGATAAGTCACAGTGTGATAAAGAGATGGGGTAATAATGGCAGAATTTTAGGCATCAGACAAATTAGGAAGAAAAGGATTATACGGGCATCAGAACCCTTCTGCTAAGCCTGAAACCATACTCCCTAGGTCATCATTTAGTTAAAATAAATTGAGGCTGAACAAAAATAAACTCCAGGACAATCTAACATTATCAAAATCCAAGTCGCAACAAGCGTATGATTTGCAATAAGCCAGCGTGGTACACTATTGTTCTCAGAGAGGTAAGATTTCTTGCCCTCAGAGATGACTCAGCCCACAGCCAGTCTGATGTGTTTCACCCACCTTAGTTTATATCTCTGCCATGGAGGACTAGAAATACAGTGGACATTTGACTCATGGTTTTCTTTTATTTTTCTCATACTCCCTTAGTTGAAGCATCATTGACTCTAAAAAGATCAAAGGCAAAAGAAAGATATGTACCAAAACCTTTAAAGCTGCCTCAAGTTTCTCACAGAATCTTTCTGACATCCTTGAGATCTGTGGACAAAATAGCATACTCATTTCTACCACTGGGTTATTAGGAAAATGTTCAGTAGGAGACACAACAAAAATTTCATCTATTCAGCAAATATATATGAACCACTATGTGTCAGACATTGTTCTAGGCACTTGATTTGAAAGGAAAATGTGAACCAGAAAACAACATTTATTAATTTCAGTGGGAAAAGTGACAAGTACTTTTTAACTGGATCTTTAGGTAATAATTGGGTAAAACAGAGATAAACCCAAAAAGATTATTAGGTGTCCTATCTAGTACACCCTTCTGGGCCATCCCTACCTTTTATTGTCTTTGAGTTATTTTCTCTCTCTGTGACTTATAGAAAATTAATAATAATGCAAATCATTCTAGTTCATAGAAATACAAATAAGGTATGACCTGTGGAATGCAATTCATTGTTACCTCATGTATTGATCCATTTTGCTTCTATTTGTAAATTCATTTCAGCATTGTTTATCTGCCTGTATGTGTGTATATGTGAATTTGAATCCTTTTTTGAGTAGGTTGTAACATCTTACTGCTTTCCTCATTAATTAATGTAATAAAATCTTTAACACATGTTCATCTTATGTTTGTATAAGAATCATAATTGTACTTTTAAAAAAAATTATCCTTTAACAGTTTATAGTAACTGTTCATTATGGGACAACCTACTTCAAAAAATATGTTTAGAAAGAAATAGTAAATTGTTTAAAGCTCTTCAAATGTAAAGTATTAAATGCAGGGAAATAGTATCTTCTTACTATTATGTGGTATTTTAAGGCATGTTTGATAAGGCCTCAAAGTACCCTCATATTTCTGATCCCAGATAGAGGAATAGAGCTGAGCTATGGTGGAAAAAAAAAAAAAGAATATAAGATCTCTTGTTATTTTTTGCTTTAAAGAAATAATAAACTGCATTGTTGTAACTCAGTGTAAGTAGATTCGAGTAAGGCAATAGATATGGGTGCCAGAAGCTACTCATATCGTTCTTTAAAATGGAAATTTACCGTCTGCTGCATCACATGGACAAAATACAGAACTATTTTTCACAGCTTGTTCACTGAACAGATTATTGTAGAAAAAAAAAACTTTTACATTTTCTGCAGATTCCCAAATCTCAGTCAAAAAACTCTTGGCAATTTTTAGCAGTGAAACAGATTTCACTTTCAGATTGAGATACTCCATTTAGCAGTAGTCAGATGATCTTCCAAATAAATATAGACTCGTTTCACTCTTGATTTTATTTAAAAAAAAAATGTTTTCATGAGGTGTCTTGGAGGAAACTTGCACTTATTTGGTTTTCCCAAGCTAAAGCAAAGAAAAACTCGAAGGTCTAAAAATCAGAGTTAAATAAAAAAAGGAATGTTAAACTGAAAATGTTATTACAAATAATGCATGTTCATCACAGTACCAATAAATAAATAACCCTATAAAACTTTAGAATTAGTTGCAAAGATGCTACAGTCTTTTCTTCCCTAAATCTCAGCTCCCCAAAATATTACTAAACAGAAGTGCATGTGTTCGGTACAATATAACAGGCAGCAATATGTTGAGATACTTCACACAAAGAGGTCTCTGGGCCACTTTTCTCTTTCAAGATTAGCTCTATCACTTAGGTGTGAGGCAACTGCACTTATAAGTCTATATAACCAGTTTTCCCTTAACTACCAGTTATTAATGCCTCAGAAAATAATGGCTTATTTCAAATTAAATACAACATTAAACCCATGACCAAAATCAGAATAATAATTTAATATAATCCTATTTCTGAGATCCCACTTCCATAGATCTATGCCTCCTCCCTGAATTTCTGTACTAAATTTTGCAAATGTTTTTTCTGTTCATGAAGGGAGGCTATATTGTAATGATCAGTAACGTCCAGAGGTATTATCTTACTTTTATATTTATAAAAACAGATGATGTGTACATGAATACCATAGGATGCCCACTAAATTTCACCAAATTTTGTTGCTATTTTTAACAAGTTGTTACAGATTTGTTAAAAGTTCATCCCAGTGACATTAAAGATGATCTCAATCATAAGCCAGATAACCTGGAATTGAAAGCGGATGCTTTACCAAGTAGAGAAAACCAGAAATAGTTCATGCTGCTAAAAGCATTTTATTATTCTCCTAATGAAAATTTTACTGTCTGAGAAGGATTCATTGTGTCCAATCCCAAAAGCCACATTTCTATGTGTAGTGTGACACAGAAGAATAGGTTTTTGAACTCACCATGACTCATTGAAAATTTTCGAAGGAAAAAAGCATTTTTTCATATCCTAATTATGATTTTATAAATATTTGGATAACATGAAAGAACAAATATTCATAATTATTTCTTAATAAAAATTTAAACTATTATCATAAAATGTATAAAAAATTGAATAAATCTACTATGTCATGATAAAGTGTTAAACTTGATAAAATTTTTTTAAAACCAAGTTGCTTGGCTCCAAGGTGAAAACTGAATGAGACAAACTTGCTCTGCTTTTGCATTTAAGTGTTGGTTTCATTCGTAGGTCAGTGACAGAGGAGTGGGGAAGATGGATTAGAGAGAAAAATGTAAAAGCTTAATATTCAGAAATTTTCCATCTGAAAAAAAATATTTGAAATAAACCTAAAGAAGTTTTGAAATTATAATTCAAGTAAATGGGAAAATGAGACCTTGCACACAAAAATTTTACCACCATCAAATAATATCCTTTCCTTCTTTCTATAAAATTAATCCAAATCTCTGTGCCTGCTTTTAAAAGACTCATTAGAATAAAACATATTCTGAACCTCAAACTGTTGAAAGTTGAGGCAACTAAAGAGAGTAACTTGGATGGATGAGGAAAGTGAAACACCATTTCTAGGCGCATATGGCCAATTGGCAAACCCACCATAGGGGCCAGTACTGAGCAAATGACTTTGGGACTGAGAGGAGGACAGGAGGAGATGCAGAGAAAGAGGGAGAAGAGACAATGGCAGTTGCTCCTAATTTTTCTCAACATGTAAAGTTTAAACAACTAAAATAAATAAATAACAGAATAATTATAAATTGAGATATTCCTACACATCTCAGAAATTAACCCCAAATTCTGATCTTTTCTTGTAAGAACCATCTGTGAGCCCAATATATCAAGATAGATACTAACCCAAATCATAGTATTATAATAATAACCACAAGAGCTGTACCTAAAATTAAAGGATTCTTTTTACATCTTATATTGAATTTTGGAGCTTACACTCTTTAGGAATATATTTTGATGCTGGCTACTAGCCCATACTGCTGAAGTCAGTACTCAGCCTAGAGAACCCAGACCTGTTCAAGGCTATCTTCCTTATTGATGATGGTGCCTGCCTTCTGGTTTGTTAAATTTTTGGAGTCTTAACCCTGTAGAGTGCCTTTATCAGACAGCTGAACTGAGCCCTTTATTAGAGTACATGTCATGGGATGAGTCAGCAAAGGACACACCAACTACCATGAGTCTTAGTCCATGCTTACAGCCTTGTTGCAAGACATCTTCTCGCATGGAAAGGGATTAACTCAATTCATCCTAGCTAGATTTTAGCTAATAGCTCACCAAAATGCTCAGTTGACAGCCAGTGTTTCCCAGCAAAAGAAGAAGATAATGAAAGCTGATGGTGTGGATGTACTGATGCTCAGCTCCCTGCCAGACACTCACAGCTAATGATGTAACACCACAGGTCTTAAGAATTTAGAGTATCAGGTACAGAAGTCAATTGGGATTTTCCTAAACAACTGTGGCTTTCACAGAAGACTATGACTGTAAAATGATGAGGCTACAGTTATTGTTGCTTTTCTTTTTTTTAAAGAGGACTAAAGATAAGAGGGGTGAAAGTGGTGAATTATCCCTCAAGTAATTTCTATCATATGGCCCTTGCCCTGCTAAGGGTTATCTTTTATCACCACCCAACTTCCTCTTTACCTCTGGCTCAGCCACTCAGTCTCTGTGACCTGTAGATTTCCCTGACCTAACTACTTGTGCCTATGTACTTACTCGCTCAAACTCTTACCTCATTGCCTTGCCATTTTAATAAAGTGATTATATATTTTTGGTGGTTACAAAATATAGCATGCAAGAGATGAAAATCCCCTTGATCCTAAATGGGACACCTGCGGTAAATGCAAAGATAGCTAGCCCATATTGCTCACTCTCTCACTTTCTCTCTTCTCTTGTCTGTTTGGCTTTTTTTTTTTTTTTTTTTTTTTTTTTTTGTAATGGGAGAAAGAAGAGGGAGTGTTTTGCTTACTCTGAAATCTTTGTTCAGTAAATGATGGCTTTTCAACATTTACCTGTTTTTGCGGTAATACCTATAAATTTCATTCCAGCAATTCCATTGCTTTCAATAGCCATTTTACTCTTCATTTTCTAGGTGAACTTTAACTGCTTCCTTTGTGCATGCCAAAATGCATTTCTAAATTTTTTTTACCAAAATTTGGGAATGTTACACAGAAAGGTAACATAGTAAGAATGTGAGCAATACTTCTTAAATAAAAAGGGAAATCAAGAGGCATTTTATTCTTAACTTTCAAAGTTGTAGGATTTTAGAACTTTTTGTGACCCAAGAGATCATCTAAACTAAAATTCTCATTTTACACATGAGGAAATCAAGACACAGAGAGCTCTGTCAGACCTAGAACCGGTTCCCTGTACTCTTACAATATATTCCAATACCCTGTCTAGTAGACCTACAGCTTATTTTTACCTTTAATTTTCATTTTATTATATTCCAACAAATTAAGAAGTAAACATCAAGTCTGTAGTTACTTCACTTTGTGGGGACTTCCTTCATAAAATTTCTCACACCATTAAAAAGGTATCTAAAATTGTTATGCATTTATTTTATGGCTTAACTGTTCATAAGGACAATATAAAATATTATTCGCTGGCAAGAAAATTTGTAGTCACTGACTGTGACACATAAGGTAAGCCTCTTATGAGTTGATAATTTACAAGAAACTGGGTGCAAATGTGTATTTATTTTTTATTTAGATTTTCATGGTCTCTTTTACTCCAAAGAATCATTTTTACATGAGTCTTTGTCCCAGGAAGAAATGCTGTGATTAAATTTCACGGGCAGACTCACTGCTGCCCAGCTGATGAAATCCCAATTCTTTCTCAGTGTTTGGTAGCCTCTTTTTTAAAGCCGCAAGTTTGTATTTTTAATTCAGAGCCTCTGAGGAAGCTATTGGGCATTTGAATGCCGTCCTTACTGGGGCCCTGCTCACAAGAAATGATAGATTGTAAGAGGTATTTTACTAAGTAAATTACAAAATACAACAATCATTTGAAATTCTAGGGGGGAAATTAAGCTAAATGTCAATGGGATTCTCACATAAAGTTTACTGTAATGTGAGTCCTGACTTCCAGGACAACCTGGGTTTTTGCATTTGGAAGGGGTTTTTGGTCATTCCATTGGTATCAAATCTATCAAAATGAGCAGAGATCAAAGCTCTGAATGTCTTGGCATCTCTGATTTTTGTTAAAAGTTTCCCTTGGCTTCCTGACTGGATGTATTATTCTCAACAGATCTCGGTGGTATCAATGATTCAGATTCTATAACCTGGCCCTTTTAATTAACCTGGGTATTGAAGCCACCTTTTGACTGTGAAGACATAATTTGTGTTAGTATCACAAATGATGGAAAGGAAATTATTAATAACTAAGATTTAGAAAGAATGTTCTTTTGCCAGTTTTAACTTATTTTGTGCAATTTTCTTAATTCCGTCTAAAAAATCAGGGGAACTCTCAATAAATATATAGAAAAAGGTTTTTTAATGTGATAAAAGTAAGAAAATTGAATAGTGAATAATTGTTCATTAAATCTTTCTTTCTGTCATCAATCAAGGACTTGTGCCCTAACCCACAAATAATTCACAGGCCACAAAAGAAGGCTTAACAATTTGGCAAAAACAAAATCTCTGTATCAAATAAACAAAAATCCCATCTCCTCACTTCTATGGTTGAGAATCTACTTTATTAAATAAGGCAGATTATTTTGTTTTTCATTCAAAGTAAACCTGACTTTTTACACTCTTCATTGTGATTTAGCAATTTAAATTAAAAATATGTTTTCTGCTTCTATTTGTCAGTAAATAATGAGCTTTGTCTTATTACATTTTCAAAGGCCAATGTTCTGCTCTCAACTTATCTTACTATTTTATTCTACATCTCTTAATAAGCTAAATTTTTCATTTTTAAAATGACTTTTCCTGTTCATCTACTACACAGGCTGCAGATAAAATCTCCATAAATTTACAATTGTAAAGAATCCCTTTTACAAGAGCAAAAAAACAGTCATCTTTAATGCATTGGGCTTTTTACAATTATACAACACATTTTTTATTTTACTTTTAGAAAAAAAGAAAATAATAATATCTTAACATTTATGTTATGCCATGCAATAAAAACAACTCATAACTTTTTCTCATATTTCACCAAGTTTTCTATTAGAACTTCTTCCTAGCTATTTAAATATGCTTAAACTAATGGTTTTCTGTAATTTGTCTTTTTTCTTTGGAAACATACCGTGCCATTGTCAGTTTTTAAAAAGAGGCAATTTTCTGACTTTTGAGATTGAGTACGTAGGTCAAGGAAAAATGACTACTGTTGAAAACCCATAATTAAATAGAAAATGCAGCTGCACTTATGAGAAACTAAAATGAAGTTTATTAATACTTGATTCTGAAATGGGTTTTTGAATTTTGGGTTAAGGTTTCATTTAGAGCCATGCCTTATCTATACCCTATCTTTGCTGATTACTTTTCATAAGTAATATGTAGGAATATAATAATCCTACTTTTATGAAGAAACATTTCTGATCTGTTTTCTTTTCTCCTTAAAATATCAATTTCAGAAGTATTTTAAAACAAACTAATGAAATATTCTTTGTCAATTTGCTTTTCTTTTGTGATTATTCTAGATAAATACATGTTCTCCCCAAACATTAAAACTGTATGTTCAATAAATACATTTTAAGCACAAATGTTTATGATCATTTCATAAAGGGTAGCATTTTAGAATATAAAATAATCAAAGCTTTCTTTTTGTATTGATTTTCATCTTCATTAATTTTTCTAAATGTACCATATACCATTTCATTTCATTAAACAATACTCATAAAGCAGGTTTACTAAGAATACAAGCTAATTTTTGAATTTATGAGATTACCAGATCTATTTGCTGAGTATAGCTCCTATTTGAACAATTCATCAAATTAGATTATGTTTAAAGGGTTAAAATATTTTGTACAAACACAAAACTAATAAACAAATAAAACCATTTAGAACAATTTAAAAAGTCATAATATTTGTCACTGCTTAATTTTAATGGTGCATTTTAACAAATCAAGATAAACACCCTTTAACCTCCCCTACAAAACTCTTGGATTGAAATCTGAATAACATTTACATAAAATTAGGTATAATGTGAAAGCCTTCTTAAAGCAAATGTGAGTACTATAAAATTATTTATGTATTGAAATAGTAGTAATCTCCATTTAGAAGCTGAAGCTGAATGTCAGAATATACATAAATGTTTGCGGCATCTTTAATTATAAAGCTTATGATTTTTCATAAGTATATGTTAAGTGGCACAGCAATATAAAAAATAGTAATTATTTAACTGCAAATATCTAAAATCTTAAGCTTTGAAACTTAGTTCTACTTTTGAAAAAATAACTTTTTTCTGAGAAAGAATGTTCTTGTTCTGTTTTTGCTTTTGTTTAGAATCGTTTTAAACACATCTTCAACCAATGTGTTTATTTTTTTATTCTCACTACATGTACTCCAAAATGATGGGATAGTGGCTGGGAGACAGGGATATACAACAATATATTTTTCAATTACTACAGATTTATGGAAAGAAAGTACTAGGAAGTGAGAAAAGCACCCAGTTTGAGTAGGAAAGAATTACAATAAAACTGGGGCTTTAATGAACACACTCGTCTTCGACATTCTATGTCAGTCCTGTTATACCTGTGTGGTTTGGTCATTTCTGTTCATTTGTTAATGTGCAAAGGCTCTTGGAATTCTATTTTCCAGATGCTTATATTCCACAGAGGGAAGGAAAACTGATCCATGAAGTTGATATTTGCATAAAATGCAGAGGCATCTGTCACAGGCTTCCTCCTGGTTGAGTTCGGCAGGCAGGGATTCTGCAGCTGCTCTGCCGCAGCATTAGGTCCCCACGCAGGCAGCGAGAGTCACCGCTGAGGACAGCATCTAGGGGCAGGGTGAGAACCTGCTCAGTTCATAATCAGCGTATTTACAATTATATTTTTGATAGGATGATGACATCACTGGTCCTGTCTCTATCTGTCTGTGTCTCTGTGTCTCTCCCACACACACACACACAGACACACACACACAGACACACACACACAGACACACACACACACACACAGACACACACACACACAGACACACACACACAGACACACACACACACAGACACACACACACACACAGACACACACACACACACAGACACACACACACAGACACACACACACACAGACACACACACACACAGACACACACACACAGACACACACACACAGACACACACACACACAGACACACACACACAGACACACACACACAGACACACACACACAGACACACACGCCACTAGCTCAGATTCAGCCCAAGAACAATTATAATTGACCACATTTTTCTGTAAATATGTTTCTTATCAAGGTCGTGATAAATTAATCATAATCAGGTTGCATAGCATGATGCAGCACAGAGGGTGGAAATCGGAAGGCAAGGTTAGGCTTATTAACAGACCTTTATTTTGGGGGAGATTTTTGTTGTGCTTGTCTTTGGTTTTGTCTCATTTTCTCTTGAGTCTAATTAAAAACCTATCAGTGTGGGTATCTTTGTGCCCACTTCACTCACAGAAAAGAAACATTTCCTCTATTGCTAAAGTCAATTGTAAAATCAGAATGGATCAGGCCCGTCATGGTGGCTCAAATAAACTGTAAAGAGGTATACTGCAGTTTCATTATGTTTCACCATTTATTCCTGCATGACACTCAAACCGACAATTACAAGTGTCAAGTTCAGTGACCAAAAATGTCTATAAACTCCATGACTGCATTGTTGCACAAATGTAGATACGATTTTCCACAGATAAATATAAATCAGTTAAAAGCCATATCATTTGTAATATTTTCCAAAGCACATTTTAAATATATCTCAAAGTGTCTGATGTAGTAATACTATTTATAAAATACTTCGTATTAGTCTACCTTCATTTTTCAGTGCCGACATATTCACTATGACCTGTTTCCTGAGGATAGAGTTACTGCAATCTGTCTGACAAGGCCTTTGTGAGTAAAATGGCACAAAGAAGCAGGCATAGTAACCAGTTAACAAATTCAGACTTTGAAATAATAACAGTTCTTTGTAACAAACTGGGATAATTGGACTAAAAGTTTCTCTGATGCAAGTTCATCAGTAAGCAGTAATCAGATAGGAGGCTTCTTTGAAACTTTTCTGATTCATAAATAATATAGTAGTTTACAAAGAGGAAGTTTGTGGGAAGCAGCAGTAAACAGTCTCGCAATCCATCTGTTATTATGGAATCCAGAAGAGCTGAATCAGGATCCACGTTGTTTATGATATAAAAGATGCTTGGGAAATGTTGCTGAAATAATTATTAACCAAAAATGTCATGTTTTTACTTTTTAGAAGCCTGAGTCATATGTGGTTGTGATGAAATGTACCCACCTGTGTGAATAAATGCAGGAAGTTTACCTGGATTAATAATTTAACAGAATACCAAATGCATTTCTTAAAAAGTTTTTAAATAGGCATTGCAGAATATGTTCTTATTTTTTTAATTACTGGTTAATTTTTCAAAATTACATTCAAATATATTCTTTTTAAGCATAATGTGATTCTTCAGAATATAGCTTTAGAATTCCATTTGATAAAAAAATGTGATTAAATTCAGTACTGAGTATGAAATTAAAATAGACAAAGCTAAAATTGTCTTTCTACTCTGTCTCTCGACCTTGACCTCACCCCAGTGTTTCTCCTCACCAACAGCTCTAGCACACACACAAACACACACACAGAGAAAGAGAGAGAGTTAAAGGAAAGGAAAGATTTAGGGTGAGAGTTGCAGTGTTGCCTCCTTTTCAAGTCCAGGAATTATTCCTCAAGACTAACTTTTTTGATACTTATTTAATTTTTCAAAATTTTGCAGAGAACAAACCAAGAAATGTGTTACTATAAAGAAATTTCAAGAGTGAGACCTGCCTTGTTTCAGATTTATTCTAAATGAAATCAAAATGTTTTTCCTTGTACATCTTTTTGTCTGGAGCATAATAATAAATACATACGTCCTATCATAGTAAGATAAGCCACCACAGCTGGAAAACATGGTTGGTAATATACAACCAGAGCAGAAGTTTTAACATCTTAAAACAATAGCAATACAATTATGTCTATGGATTTCCAATAATACTAACTTAGAAATGGAATACAATTAATCCATCACTTACCCTTAATTAGCTAGAAATAGATTTTGCTCATTATGGGGAAAATAAACTAAAAACCTAACCAAAATAGAATGCCCATATGAAGATGCAGCTATATTGACCATAAGGAAAGTAACAGGTATATGGATCTAAAACATTGATCATGTATCATTTTTCTTGAGTTTCAAATTGGTTTGGGATTTTTTTTCTGTGTTTTATAGAAAACCTATAGAACAAAAATCTACACATAATCCTCCTCTAAGGGCATTCAATTGGGCTGAACCATACAGAAACCAGCTTGAAAAACGGGACTTTGTTATTCTCTGCCTGCAAACATTGACAACAGTGCCATCTTCTGGCTCTATAAAAGCAACTCCTGCTTTCTACTTTTGCCAAACTGCAGAAAGTTCTTTCTTCCGAGAATGAACAATCCTCAGCCAGGTTTTCAAATACAATGGTCTTTATTAACAAGTGTGAGATTGCGCCTTCATAACTAGGACCAGGACAACTTAACTCCTGTGTTTCTTTTCCTTTGATGTATATACCTTTGTAAGTAGTAAACTCTTTATTTCTAACTGTTAATTCTCTTTCTCACTCATCCATTCTTATCTTCAATTTCTGGTGTTTTACTTAACCTTAGCCCATGCCTACCTACTTGTTTTGTTCTAAGAATTTATTTCTCTCTATGTAGTTCTAAGTATGTGTCTCTACCCCTTTTGTTCTCTTTGATCTCCGCAGCTGTATTGGTGACGTTTATTTGGAATTAATTTCAAACCTTAATTCTGTACTCTCTAGTATTTCTTTTTCCTTTCTCCTCATGGCTTTCTTTTAAACCTCCTCTGTATTTTTCTAATGTCCAAATTGGTAAAATTTAACAATTAGTAAAATGTAAATGAATAGCTGTAATTGCTTTAAAAATCTCATAGCCATAAAATACTATCTGCTGTTGATGAACATTGGAAGAAAAGCTACATCTTTTCATGTACATTCGGCAACAGATAAATAACCAAAATAGTAATGTCTCTTTCAACCTTTCAATATGTTCAGTACAGTTAAACACCAAATGGAGTAATGGTAACACGCAAGGGGAATTCTGCATCTCCGTAACAAGTTTCAAACTACTATTGAAAGAGGAATAGCAGTGCTTTGGACAGGATGGGTGATCAACAGATACTGAATGAAAAATAATTAGGTGATCAGCTCCAAACAGGGACACAGGAAATGACACAGGTGAATGGAATATGAGTTTGTAGAAAGGAGGGCAGATGTGTGTAAATTTCCTAATCAAATGAGTGCACAAAAGACATTGGAGCTTTTTTCCCTTCAAAAAAAAAAAAAGTTGCATTTTTTTTTTAAGCACTAAGCTTGTCAAATTTTAATCAGGGAGATAGATGAGTGACAGATGAGGAATAGTAAATGACGAGAAATGTTCAGTGAACAAAAAACTGAGTGAAAATGGAGAACAAAAGCTGAAACAGGGAAGTGAGCTAGATGGTGAGGGGAAACGGAGGAGAAAAGGGGAACAGCCAGGGCGAGACCACAGAAACCCAGGTGGACCAAAGCTCTTTGTTGAACCTTGTGCAGGAAGAAAAGAAACCGAAACACTGGTTGTTGCCTGGGGCTTTGTGAATCAAAGTAATGTACTATCCAGAGCAAAGTGAAGAAAACACAAAAGAGCAGATTTGAGGGTCTGCTGACCTGACTTCAATGGCAAGTGAATTATGAAAATTCTTGCGGAAATTACAACCCAGCCACACAATGCCACATGGACGTACCTCCTGCTTCACAATCAATGTATGACAGCGTCGCTCTCCTGCGAGCCCAGCAGTTCCCAGACTTTGCACCTTAGCATCACCTGGAAAGCTTTGGAAAGTCCTGATGCCCACATCACACTCTCATACAAACCATTTAAATATGACTTTCTGGGGGCCTAGCAGGCGTTAGTATACACATTCACAGATCCTCAGATCAGTCCAATGTGTAGCAGTTTGGGAACCACCAAAGTAGACTAAAAATATTCCCAAGGGCAAGGTCTATAGCTCGGCCCCTTTTGTTACCTTCAAGGTATTAGACACAGTGGCTGCATTACACACCCTTGTTAAGGGAAAGTAGTAAACATTAGCTTCCACCTTCCACCTTTGTGTGTGTTTCAGAGTCATGGACTTTCCTTCCTTTCTCCTGAACTTGAGAGTTGAATATTTCTGCTTCCTAATCCTATGACCTAGGACAAGCTACTTAACTCTCTCAGCTTTAGTTTCTTCGTTTGTGAAGTGGGCTTTATCACAAAGCTGTTGAGAGGATCAAGTGAGATAATGCGAGCAAATCCCTCGGCTTAGTGCCTGCCAAATAGTCAACGCTCCAAAAATGTCAGCCGGTATTATTATCCATTTATTCATGAGTTAATTCCCTGCCAACATAAAGGATTTTTAAAAAGTCTTTTGAGAAAGAAAGTATCAAGAACTTTATCACAGCAGCCTGAAAAAGGGAAGTCCAAGAGACAAGGGGAAGAAACAATCTTTTCTGAAGGGTTAGGAGAAAGTTGAAGATGCATGAAGGATGGGATATTTACATTAAATCCAACTCAATGCCTTATATTTTAGCCCACGGTTCCCAATTAAAGAAGGTGAGATTTAGAAAATCAATCAACGATTAATCAGTTGTTTGGAAAAACAGAAACATGCTTCAAGGGAGGGAACATTATAGCAAGTGAAGACCAAGTTTAGGGTCCCTCACTTCCTCCTGTCCCTTAAGCCGGGCCCTTGGAGCCTAGACAAGTGAGCATGTGCCTGGTGTCCAGTGGCCCCTGTAAGGCAATGTAGGTGCAAGCTGCCCCACTTGCAGCTGGTCAACCCAGGAGACTTCACTTTGTCTTCATGTGGCCAGAAATTCCTCCTGAAATAGAGCAACACCTGAAAACAGGAGACTCTGATTTTTTAACTGCCCCTGTTGGCCTCTCTGCTACAGTTTTGGAGACCCTGTACAAGTTGTCCAATTGCAAAGAACTCAGTTATTGCACCCCAAATGAGGGGTGGGCACAGCAGCAGCAGTGTTGGGGCAGGGCTGCCAGGGCAGAAGAAATTGCACTGTGAACAAGACGACAGCTTATAATTGAGTTAAATGTATTATCTTTAAGCGGTTGAAGTCTGAAAGGCAAATTAACCTAAGAAGCCCTCCATAACCATTATGATGGGGTAAAAAGCAGACCACTCTGGGTAGGAAGGGTTTCATCAAAGGCCAGGAAAGCTAGATGATTGGCCATTATGTGTAAATTGGAATCTGTTTTCACAATAAGCAACTTGTTAATTTTCAATGAAATTATTTCAAAGAAATTTTAGCATTTCCTGAACTCTCCTTATTTGCCTCTATCCTTTTCTTTCACCAGATGGACATAATGTCAATGTTTAAAAGGAAGTATTTATGCCTTTCTTTCAACAGTTAATTACTACCTGTCAGGCAGTTGAAGATATCAGGCAAGCCTAAGCAGAGTAAAATGTGTCACTTTTCCAGGCAGAAATTCACTTACTCAACAAACGCATATTGAGTACCTGACGTGTGCAGGGCACAGAGGCTGTCTCACTGGAAGCTGGTCAGTAAACTCAGACAGAGAGCCCACTGCCCTCCACCATTCTAACCTTACACAAGCAAGGAAACAAGATGTTATGGATTGGATTCTGTCTCCCCAGAAAGTATCTGTTGAAGCGCTAACCTTCATTATCTAAGAATGTGACTGTATTTGGAGATAAAGCACAGGTCCCTAAACCACCCCCCCCCTCTCTGCCACAGACCAGTACCAGTCTGCAGTCTGTTAGGAACCGAGTTTCGCAACAGGAGGTGAGCAGCTGGCAAAGCGTCATCTGTATTTACAGCGGCTCCCCGTTGTTTGCATGACCGCCTGAGCTCCTCCTCCTGTCAGATCAGCAGCGGCATTAGATTCTCATAGGAGTGCCAACCCTATTGTGAACTGCGCATGTGAGGGATCCAGGTTGCGAGCTCCTTTTGAGAATCTAATGACTGATGATCTGTCACTGTCTCCCATCACCCCCAGATGGGACTATCTACTTGCAGGAAAACAAGCTTAGGGCTCCCACTGATTCTACATTATGGTGAGTTGTATAATTATTTCATTATATATTGCAATGTAATAATAGAAATAAAGTGCACAATAAATGCAATAAGCTTGAATCATCCCCAAACCATCCCCTCCCACCCCGCCCGTTTGTGGAAAAATTTTCTGCCACAGAACTAGTACCTGGTGCCAAAAAGGTTGGGGACGGCTGAGTTAGAGCCTTTAAAGAAGTGTTTAAGTTAAAATAAGGCCTTCGGGGTAAGCCCTTATCCAATGTGCCTGGTGTCATCATAAGAGGAGGAAATTTGGACATGTAAAGACATGTCAGGATTCCATGCACACTGAGAAAAGACCACGTGAGGGCATAGTAAGAAGATGGGCATCTACAAGTCACAGAGAGCGGCCTCAGGAGAAACCGATTTTGCCAAAACCTTGATCTTGCACTTCTGGCCGCCAGAACTGTGGGAAAATAAATTCTATTGCTTAAGTCACCCATTTTGGCTTATTTTATGATAACAAAAATATTTTGTTATAGGAGCCCTAGCAAAATAACATATAAGCCAAATATTTATAGGACCAAAATGCCTTAGTTCTTCCTCATGCACGGAAAATCTAGGTCCTTCAGGTACCATTTTGTGTCCTCTTTTTTCTGGAAGTCTCAGCCCTAAATTAGTCCCTGAATCCTCTAGACAAAAACTCACTACTCTCTTCCTGTAACAAAGGAATTTGTGTGTGTGTTTGTGTGTGTGTGTGTGTGTGTGGTAAATATCCCATTATCAAAAACTGTTTCTTAGTGAGTTACAGAGACAAAATGCTCAAAAAAGTATGTGCCATCTTGTTACATTCTCTTAATTCCCTTTAGAGTGAGTACAATAAAGTAAAACTTCATTATATCATGGAATATAGTTTGTACAAAATAGTACTACTTCTACATTGAAAGATTAGTTCTGCTTGGATCCAGTACACATGTCATATTTCTGGAAAGTCATTTGACACGAATCAGTCTAAAAAATAAAACAAGCAGGTGCGTAATATATTACCCAGAATAAAATAAACATGGCTTCATTTTTAAGTGCCAGAGTGTTTCGTCCATTAAATCTCCATCAGCTACTGCATGCTTGGCGCCCTCTTGTGTCCATTTTGGGATAGGGTTTTTTCCGTGGAATTTGTGAGCCATTCACCCCACGGCATCTCTAATTCAATTCCTCAAAATTGCAAGTGAGCACGCGATAGAAATCACTCTCTTCCTTGTCTACATAAATTATACCAATTGTAAAAATACTATTTGGTTAAAATATATATTATAAGATTGCAAATTTTAAGTAAACATTTCCATACCCATTTGACTTCCTGAATATTTGAGCTTTTTTCTGTAGATCATCATAAAGAAAAGTTTTTTCTCTTGATTTTATAGTTAATAGGTATCCATATTTATTTGTTGATACTTCAGCATTTTAGTTCTAAAATGTAGCTCCCTCAGGTATCCTTTAAAAATTAATTTTTAACTCAGATTTCCACTGAAAAATATTATGTAAAACACTTTTACAAATCAAACCATAAAGCATCTCTGCCATGACTATATCTGTACAGTTTTGTTTGAGATACCAACTGTTAATACCATCATTGCTATTTCCACCAAAAAGATGAATAAATATAAGCAAATTGCCAAAACATGACCTCATGTAGGTTAGCTTAGTACATTGGTGATTACGGTACAAAGGTCACATTGCATGTTAAAGTTAATTTCCCCAATTCTGATCTAATAAGGCATCCACCTTGGTTATTTCCTTGTTTGGTGTAGACATCATAAAATATGAATTGGCATCTATATCACAAATCATCGGGGCCTATCCCTATTCTCATTACTAACATTTAGTTCAAATACCATTCATCAAAATCTAACCACCCAATTTACATTTCACTGTACTCAGATAAATAACCATGTTCATCTGGGGCATGGGCTTTATTTCTCCTGAAGGTATAATTAGGGCCAGGCGTGGTGGCTCATGCCTGTAATACCAGCACTTTGGGTGGCTAAGGTGGCAGGACTGCTTGAGCCCAGGTCAAGGCTGCAGTGAGCCATGATTGTTTCACTGCACTCCAACCTGGGCAACAGAGTGAGACCCTGTGTCTCAAGAAAAATTTAAAAATGTAAAAATAAAAGCGTCATTAAATCCCCCAAGTAAATTCATTAAACTTTACTCCCTAGGCGAGGGACTGGCAAACTGACAAATAAGGACTATCTCAGAAGCTTCCAAAAGACGCAAAGACAAAATAAATACCTCATAAGTTATAAGCAAGATGGACAACTGTTGAGAACAAAGAGAAGTGACTTGAAGCTGGAATCAGCAAAAGCTGCTGTGAGATAGAACAAGAACGTTTGACAGCAAGGCGTGCACCAGCCAGGGACCTTGGTCAGATCATCAACAGCAAAACAGGGATAATTCTTACTGTATCCATTGTTAATGGGATAGCACATAAGAAATACTTAAAGAAAAGGGTATGAGTAAAAAGATGCATTTAATGAATCAATGTAGTTTAGATATTTAATATAGAGTTAGAGGTAAATATACAAATAATGCTTTTATTCTTTCAGACTCTGAGAGTTAGTCTAAAATTACAGATAAGTGCAAAATTACAAACACAAACTCAGAATTCACCTTTTTGTGGGGGAGCATAGGAAGAAGGTAAAGCAAAGTGTCTGTGATTTTGCGTCAACCTGGTTAGGCCACAGTGCCCATTTGTTTGGTCAAACATCAGTCTAAATGTAGCTGCAAAGATATTTTTTAAAATAAACTTCGAATAAAGCAGATTCACCTCCATAATGTGGGTGAGGCTTATTTAATCAGTTGAAGGCCCGAATTCTACAGCAGATTTTGAAAATGCCAATATTCATAATGGCATGAGCCAATTCCTTATAATAAATATTTATTATGCACGCTCTCTTTCTCTCCACACACACACACCACACACACATCCTTTTGGTTTTGTTTCTCTGGAGAACCCTGGCATACGTACTCCATATGTTTTATAAATATATATTTGTATTTACATATATATATATCTTACACATACTCTGTATGCATATATATGGATGTATGTGTGTATTTCTCATAGAACCAAGTCAAAAGCATCCTTGACAAGGGTACTTTTATAAATAGGTTATAGCATTCTGGCAAAGCAGGAATTAGATGAGGATTAAGATGTTACAACCTTGTCCAGGCCTGAATGAAACTATGGCCTGAGATTTTCTAATTCCGTGAAAGCTTGCCTCACCCTATCCTCACTGCAAGGTACCAGGTCACTGTGGGTCACGAACCCCTCATTACACTGAACCTGCCCCTCCTCCCCTCCCCACTGTCACTCTCTAGCCTGTGACCCCCTTTGCCTATGACAGTGTCCTCTCTTGTCAACCTTATTCCAGTCCTCTCCACACCCTTCTCCCCAGCATGACTACCACCTTCTCGCCAGAGGAATCAAATCACATCACTCCCTTAAACCTTTGGGTGGCTGTCACTATGCCTCTGTCATTGTCATTCTTTTAAAACATAATTACTTGTATTTTCTCAACCATGCCCCCATTGTGTACTGCTCCACACCTTTACAGAAGTGGCTACCTCTTCTTGGAATGGACTCCTCTTGTCTTCTCTTGTCCTTCTCATGCAAACCCAGTACAAGCATCATCGCTGCCTCTGAAAGGCTTCCCAGCCAACCCTTCACAGCAGGATTCATCACTGCCTCTTCCAGGAGGCTGCTCTGCATTGTACCCTGTGATAATAATCAGCCTCTAGTTGATTCATCTTTGCCTACCAAGCACATGGCCCCAGTGCCTGGCACACAGTGGGCCCTTGCTGAGTGTTACTTGAGAGAAGCGAATTGAATTCATCAGATGCCTCGGTGCAAGCTGCCACCCTGACGACCTATTAGCAAGAGGGCTGCAGAGGGTGGGGAAGGTGTCTGTTCACATCCCTAGCTGGAGCCAAAGAAAAGATCTTCCATCTTTCCTTGAAGAGTCGTCAGGAAATCTAAAGTTAATGATCTGGTGCCTGCCTGGCTGGGACAAGGGTCACAGGAAGGCAGTGCCCGGGGAGTGTATAGGGCTGGAATTAGGGGATCAGAAAGAAGACAGGATATCCTGGACTGGCAGAGGAAGTGAACTCAAGAAAAAAAGAGGCCATCAGGCCTGAGTTTTTGAGAGAAAGATCTGGAGTAATGTAGAACCTGGGAAGTGGTAGCACAAAATAATGGTGATGATAACAGCAGCCATAAGCAAGACTGAAATAGAATGTGTGACAGAAGTTCAGGGGTAGCAGGAAGAGACAGTGAATGAGAAGATACAACTGGAAAACCTTGTGTTGATGGGCAGTGAACAGCTGGCAAGTGGAGAAGAGAGTGGCAGGTGAAATATTTTTGTTTTTAAATCAATAACTTGTCTTAAAATGATAACTGAACTTGCTATTATTTCATACTCATCTTTTTTTGTTTGTTTTTAGTTTAGTTGGGTTTTCTTTTTTTTTTTTTTTTTTTTTTTTTTGAGACGGAGTCTTGCTCTTTCAACCAGGCTGGGGTGCAGTGGCACGATCTGGGCTCAAGCGATTCTCCTACCTCAGCTTCCTGAGTAGCAGGGACTACAGGTGTGTGCCACCACTCCCAGCTAATTTTTCGTATTTTTAGTAGAGACAGTGTTTCACCATGTTAGCCAGGATGGTCTCGATCTCCTGACCTTGTGATCCGCTTGCCTCTGCCTCCCAAAGTACTGGGATTACAGGTCTGAGCCACCACACGTGGCTTCATACTCATCTTTTATAAAAGCTTCTTTGGGAATGATAAGCCCTCATATGACACAACTGGATCCTCTCTTTGAAGTGTCTATGAATTTTTCATGGTTTCCAACATTAATTATATTGTTTTATTATCACTTCTCTTTTTGGAAACACTCCTAAAAATGTTTTAGAATGTGGGCATGGAAAAAATTACATTATCTTAAATTAATATGAATGAAGAAGGTAAGAACATTCAAGGAAATGGCAAAGATGGTATTAAATGCAAATTTTTTCCAGGTAACTCCAGCAAACACCAACAAAGGGATAACTTGAGAAATCAATAATCTGTTTCTTCTTTGCCTATAGAATCAAGTTGGTTCAAAAAAGGAGCCAAACGTTTTACATTAAGAACAACTGGCATACTAAAATAATTATTTATAAGTAATAACATGTTAGTCTGAAACTTTAGATACCAGTCCTGACTCTCAGGACTGGGAAAACGCACTTGGCCCAGCTCAGAAGCCACTGAAACACTGTGGGTTTGGAGTCTCATGTCAAGCCCAATCCCTTTGCTATTTGAGTTCATTTATTCTTGGCAAAATACAACTTCCTGCCCCTAAGAAGAAAGATTTTTAAAGTCTCATAAAAATGATTCCAAAGTTTACTTGGACTTCAAAAGGCTCTTACACAACAACATTTTTATTAGTTAAATTTATGGAATATGGTGCATAAGGATTACATTTTCTTTTATCTTAAATAAGTAACAATTAGGGCAAAACCAATGGGATGTGGAGTTTGGAGAAGCTTAGCAAAGAAGAAATCCACAGGGGACCACTTTGCCATGAGTTACAGGAAAAATAGAATCTCCAGAGAGGGCGTGTGCTCTCTCTAGGAACTCTAGAACTGGGGCACAGCTCAGTTTTTCTTCAGATCATCAAAGCCCAGCGCTTACTACCAAGGGAGGCGTCCTTACACTAAGGTCTCTATATAATAGCCCACATCAGGTCTGATCCAATACCAGAAGGCAAAAGGAACCTGATAATGCATATTGCTGACATCTTACTGGGTGCTCATGTTTTTCAAAAGATGAAAAGGTTGAGTTACCTTCTCCAGTAAAGACTGAGCACCAGCAGGAAGAGCTGAGGTGTGAACAGGAAAGCCCCAGGTCATGAGCCTTCCTATTTTCACAGCCTGGGCAATACCCAGTCTCAGAAAGATCCCAGGAATGTGGCTCACGCCTTCCCAGTGTCCACTCTGCTTCATTATTAATCTTACATTTTAAGTGCTGGGTTAGGTTGAAAATCTTGACATTTAGCACACTAGATTTATTTAGTATAATAGATCTCTGTTAACCCAGCATTCATTGTGTGACTTCCTGAAGATGCCAGATTGAGGAAAGCAAAAATCATCATGACATTAAGTGTTTACTAGTAATCTGACAACTTATAAAAATTAGTCCCCACTCCAGGAGTCCTCCTGGCTGGGTCCATCCCCCCATAAAGTCAAGGCTTTGTTCATTAATTTTTCCCCAGATAGTCTGCTGTTGGAAATGTTGAACAGTACATTGCTGAATACTGCAAACGGATACAAGTCTTGCAAAAGATGCAGGCTTTCACAGAGCCAGTCAAAGTGATGTTGGTGGATCTGCTGGAATTGCAGGCAAAGCCATTCCATATCCTGCCCTGGAGGTGTCTAAATAGACAGCTGCAGAGAGGGGCTGCCTAGGCCCCCAGATGTGATCAGAGAGAGCCAGTGCCAGCAACGCTGATGGCTGAGAGGGAGAGGGGAGGGAGGGGAACTCAGAGTTGATAAACGAAAGGAAATCACTCAGGATGGGTTGGGAACATCCTGCAGATACCAGAAAATGAGGATAATGTGAAAAATATAGGGACAGTGATTTAAAAAATCAACGGATCCCACTTTAGAGAATTCTCATTGAAAAGTTGTGATAAATAATTATTACCGTTATATTATAATTAAAAATAAAATTAGTGTTAGGTATAAAATAAAAATAGTATTAGGTAATTGGAATGATTTGATCTATGAAAGACTGAGTTCAAAATCAGAGTCAAAGGAGAAAAGCTAAAAGAAATAGTAAAAGAAAAGAAACATAATACAAAAGAACGAAAACAGGATTAATGTTTGTCATTATTTCATGAGGTAAGGGATGTATATATGCCTATATGTATACCAATGTACATACATATGCATATATAAATTATATGCACAAATTTTGCTGCTATATTAGTTTATAAATATGTGTGTATATAATATATATGTTTGGGGTAAGTAGAAAAGAAGAATGGACAAAATAATTGGGAGTGAGTTGAACTAATACAGAAATAGAAGGAACTCTATCAAGAACAGGAAGGGCTGATCAGTATTCTGGTCTTGTATAATAACCAGCGGACCCACATTTAACCTCTGATGGTCACACAAACTGACCAAGTAGAAAGAAAGCTCAACAATGTGCTGCAAATGACAAAACAAAAGGAGGGTCCAAAGAGGAGGGCTCATAAAGCAGACTGACTTCATCTCCTAGGAGCCAAAACCTTTAGAAACCCACAAATTCTTATACTAATAAGGAACACACACTTCTAATGATGCTTTAAAAAAAAGTAGCTCAGTGAATCATAATGTTAGGATAATGGCTATGTACTGAACGACACGAAGCTGGAAGGATACCTTATTTCTGGGGAAGACATCTAGTTACAAAAAATTAAAACCTATATCCCCGATGAGGGTTGAAGACATAACAAGAAAGCCTTGATTATTAATGGACACTCAGCCTAATGATCAGTGTGTAGGCGTAAAGCTCCTGAACAAAATAAGCAGGTCTCACACCCACCCAAGGGTTTTGAACTGGGCAGCCTAGATCTTGTAACTTCTACTGGTCTGAGGCCACATCTATTTTTACTTTGTAAATGTTTACTTAGTAAATGTATTGCTTACTGAAAGCCTAAGGAGGCAGCCTCAGGAATAGATGAAAATGAGGGCTAAACATTGCGGTGAGAATCGAGATAAGGATAAAACCTTCTGCTTAATTGTTCTAGTGGTAAGTGTGTTGAGCACTTTTAGAACCCTGGTTAGCTTGTGTTTGGTCTGTTTTGAAAGATTTTTCATCGTTGTAAGGTCATCTGATCTGTTAAACTTGTGATTTTTTTTTCTTCCTGAGATGGAGCCATGCCCTGTCACCCAGGCTGGAGTGCAGTGGTGTGATCTTGGCTTTGCAACCTCCACATCCTGGGTTCAAGCGATTCTCCTGCCTCAGCCTCCCAAGTAGCTATGATTACAGGTGCCCGCCACCACATCTGGCTAATTTTGTATTTTTAGTAGAGATGGGGTTTCATCACATTCACCAGGCTGGTCTCAAACTCCTGACCTCAAGTGATCCACCCACCTTGGCCTCCCAAAGTGCTGGGATTACAGGTGTGAGCCACTGCACCCAGCCTTAAACTTGTGATTTTGTTTAAGAGTGTTTATATGTACAAGTATTATTTACATGTTGGGGGGAAATTTATTTTTAAAGTAAATTCTGTAAGTAGTATGTTAAAATTTAGTATAATTGCTTATTTTTTAAAATGCTAGTCATTTGATGAATAATTAATGAAGCATTATACAAGTGATCTTGTATACCTCTCCACACTCAAAAGGCCATTTCATGGAGAAGAATCTATCTTTGTTCATTCTAAAACTAATGCAAAGTTGTAATCTTTACTTATATTTTTTAAGTATAACTTATTTTTATATATTTCTTTCCCTTCTCCTAGGTAAAGTTTCTCATAAATTAGCTTGAACTTCTTGTACATCAGTTTACGTACAAGGTAGCCTGGGATGAATCTTCCCACTAATTCTGTTTCCAATACACCCCAGGCCAAAACTTTTTAAAACAATAAATAGGGAAGGACATAGCAAAGGCTTTTGTAGTTTCTTTTAGAAGGCAGAGCTGAGCAAACTTGTCAATGTGTCAACATGACAAAGACATTGCTGGCTGGGTGCGGTGGCTTTCGCCTGTAATCCCAGCACTTTGGGAGGCCAAAGCAGGTGGATTGCTTGAGGCCAGGAGTTCAAGACCAGCCTGGCCAACATGGCAAAACTCTATCTCTACTAAAAATACACATAAATTAGCCAGGTGTGGTGGTGCATGCCTGGACATTCAAGGAAATGGCAAAGAGGGGATTGAATACAAGTTTTTTCCAGGTAACTCCAGCAAACACTAACAAAGGAATGACTTGAGAAATCAATAATCTGGTTCTTCTTTGCCTATAGAATCAAGTTGGTTCAAAAAAGGAGCCAAACGTTTTACATTAAGAACAACTGGTATACTAAAATAATTATTTACAAGTATTCTATTTCCAGTATTTCCCAGGTCAAATCTGTGATCCCAGCTACTTGGGAGGCTGAGACACAAGAATTGCTTGAACCCAGGAGGTGGAGGTTGCAGTGAGCCAAGATCGTGCCACCAACTCCAGCCTGGGCGACAGAGCGAGAATCTGTCTCAAAAAAACAAAAAAGAAAAAGAAAAGAAAAGAAAAAGATATTGCTTAGAAAAGTAACTGAGTCCTGTTGAACCCAAGTGAAGGACAATAATGGAAGTTTTTAGTCTGCAAAATATGAAGATGCCCCTCAGAGACACAGCTATGGGTGCATCTCACAAGACAGATGTTCAGGAAACCTGGGCTGTTGCTCTGGAATTTTCAGGGAGTTATTTTACTTGCCTTTGCCTCAGTTTACAGAAAATAAACTGGCAACAATATCTCCTTGTTATTGTGAGGATAAAATAAAAGAGTGTGACACTTCTTTTTTAAATGTATAAAATGCCAAAGAATTGGAGGCAACTGGAAGGTACAGTGGTGCATGTGAGGTAGTAAGGGGGAAAAATGATGATATGTAAAGCTCCTAAGATGAAATTGGCATTCGGAAGGCCATAACGTGATGTGTGAGTGACACTGATTAGCTAAAAATCCTATATAGTGTCTTAAAACAGCAGCAGTAACAACAACAAAGTTTATTTGAGAGGAGGAATTCTGGAGAAAAGCTTCTTTCATTAAAAAAAAAAAAAAAAAAAAAGAGGCTTCCAATGCTCAGATAGTTCATTCCTCAGCAAAGGCGGGTTATTCTGTTGGGGACCATTATAGCTCTGAGGAGCAAATAGGACAGGACAAGGAGATGGTTCCTGGCCCCTATCCTCCTCCCACAGGTCTGTCCCACCTCCCAGGCACCATGCATAGAGTGACAGAGATGGAAAGCCCAGGACCAGTTCCTTTAATGCACTTATTTGCAAAACAAGATGTCACTATGCAGCAGAGTGACAGTCCTTTCCCCCGGAACTGTCCCAGAGTTCTCCAAGCTAAAGCCAGGACATTCACCATCTCAGCCTCCTGCTGAGCTAAGTAACCACCCTCTGCTACCTTCTCTTCAGGAGCCCTGGCACCCTTGCCCCGGGGAGAGTTTGAAGAGCAACCTGGAAGTTCCCACAGTTTTTCCTCAAATCTGGGTTTCCAGGAGCATGGGCCATGGAACTCTGATGCTTAGAAAAGTAACTGAGTGCTGTTGAACCTAAGTAAAGGACAATGATGGAAGTTTTTAGTCTGCAAAATATGAAGGTGCCCCTCAGAGACACAGCTGTGGGTGCATCTCACGAGACAGATGTTCAGGAAACCTGGGCTGTTGCTCTGGAACTTTCAGTGAGTTATTTTACTATAACTTATTTTTATACATTTACATTTATACATTATAAATGTATTTATACTTGTATAATGTATATAATTTTTATATACTTATATACTTTATAATGTATATACTTGTATAACATAAGTATACATTATACTTACATTTATACATGATACATATACATACATTATACAGTGGGCATTCAGTGAGTTATTTCAGTGAGTTATTCTCCAGCCAGGAGAGCCACATGCCTGCCCTTGCCTGGCTGAAGACTGTCACTCTCTGGCAGATTCACATCGCTGTCTGACTCCTAGTCTTCCAATCTGGATTGTGACTTTGAACTGGACTCTGTAGGGAGTTCTTAACATTAAAGGAAGTTATTTCTCTTTTTGATTCACCCAAGCACTTCCTAGCACCTTTTAGCAGTTTAAGCTCTACGGCTCCATTGGATAATATGTTGGGGAGCAGGACATTGACACAGCCACAGAATATCACACACAGAATCCTCATTCATTCCCCCAGGGGAACAGCACCTGTAGAGGGCAAATCTGGCAGACACCACTGTGGCCGTTGATTTTATGTCAACTTGACTAGGCCACAGGATGTCTAGATATTTGGTCAAACTTTTTTTGGATATGTCTGTGAGGACGTTTCCGGATGAGATTAACATTGAATCAGTAGACTGAGTAAAGAAAACTGCCCCCCCGCCCAGTGGGGGTGGCCCTCATCCAACCTGTTGAAGCCCTAAATAGGACAGAAAGGCTGAACCTCCCCCAAAATACAGTAATCTCAAGCTACCTGACTTCTGGAGCTGGAACATTGTTCTTTTTCTGCCTTCAGACTCAAACTGAAAATCCGCTCATCTTGTATCCTGTGTCTGCTGGCTTCCAGACTGAACTATACATTGACTCTCCCAGGTCTCCAGCTTGCAACTGCTGGTCTTGGGACTTCTCAGCCTCCATAATCATGCATAAGCCAATTTCTATATATATCTAGAAATTCATATATATACACATAATTATGTGTGTGTGCATATATATACAATCATGAATCACTGAGCAGTGGGGATACTTTCTGAGAAATGTGTCATTAGGCACTTTTGTCATTGTATGAACATCATAGTGTGCTTACACACACCTAGATGGTGTAGCCTACAACACACCTAGGCTATATGGTATAACTTGTTGCTGGTAGATTACAAACCTGTACAACCTGTTACTGTACTGAATACTGTAGGCAATTGTAACACAATGGTAAGTATTTATGTGTCTAAACATAGCTAACCATAGAAAAGGCACAGTAAAAATATTGTATAAGAGATAAAACATGGTGTGCCTGTATAGGTTGCTTTCCATAAATAAAGCTTGCAGGTTGGAATTCACTCTGGGTGAGTCGGTGAGTGAATAATGAGTGAATGTGAGGGCCTTGGACATTACTGTACCTTACTGTAGACTTTATAAACACTGTACACTTAGGTTACCCTAAATCTATTTTAAAATTGTTTTCTTTCTTCAATAATAAATTACCCTTAGCTTACTGTGACATTTTTACTTGATGAACTTTTTAATTTTTAAAATTTTCTATTATAATAATACTTAGCCTGAAACACAAATGAATTGTATAAATGTACAAAAATATTTTCTTTCTTTATTTTTATGAGCTCATTTCTATTTTTCATTTTTTTAACTTTTCAAAATTGTTTGTTAAAAAAATAAGACTCAAACACACATTAGCCTAGGCCTACACAGGGTGAGGATCATCAACATCACTGTCTTTCACCTCCACATCTTCACCCACTGGAAGGTCTTCAGGGGCAATAACATGCAAGAACTGTCATCTGTGGTAACAATGCCTTCTTCTGGAATACTCCCTGAAGGACCCACCTGATGCTGTTTTACAGTTAAATTTTTTATATTAGTAGAAGGAGTACACTACAAAATAATGATCGAAAGTATAGTGTAGTAAATACACAAGCCAGTAACGTAGTCATTTATTTTTATTATCAAGGACTATTTACTATACACGATTGTATGTGCTAGATTTTTCTATGACTGGCAGCATAGTAGGTGTGTTTGCACCAGCATCACCACATACACAAGAGTAATGCATTGAGTTATGATGCTACAATAGAAGTAATATGTCGGGTGATAGGGATTTTTCAGCCCCATAATAATTGTGTTAAGACTGCCATCATATATTCAGTCTACTGTTGACCAAAACCTCATTACACAGCATATGACTGTCTACATATGAACAAAGAACCATATTTTTGAGTAATTTTAATAATGTATATAAGAGTAAAGTGTCTGGGATTTGTTTAAATTCTTCAGAAAAAAAGGAAGAAAAACAGGATAGAGAAAACAATACAGCAGAATCTTGCTAAATGAGTGATGCCAATGCTGGCAAGTTGGGTGATGGATATATTGGGGTTCACTGCAAACTTTATATTTGTGTATGTTTGAAAGCTTTTATAATAAAAATTAAATACAGTATATATTAAATACGTATGCCACTTAGCACTTAATCAGTCTATTTTGCCTTGTTAGACTTTATTTTTATCTTGAACAAGTAGTATCAACATAGCCTGGGCAATATAGTCAGACCTCGTCTCTAAAAAAAACTTAAAAATTAGCTGAGGTCGGGTGCGGTGGCTCACGCCCGTAATCCCAGCACTTTGGGAGGCCGAGGCGGGTGGATCACGAGGTCAGGAGATCGAAACCATCCTGGCTAACATGGTGAAACCCTGTCTCTACTAAAAATACAAAAAATTAGCCAGGCGTGGTGGCGGCGCCTGTAGTCCCAGCTACTCGGGAGGCTGAGGCAGGAGAGGCACTTGAACTTGAGAGGAGGAGGTTGCAGTGAGCCGAGATCACGCCACTGCACTCCAGCCTGGGTGACAGAGCGAGACTCCGTCTCAACAAAAATAAATAAATAAATTAGCTGAGTAGGCTGGGCACGGTGGCTCACGCCTATAATCCCAGCACTTTGGGAGGCCGAGACGGGCAGATCACCTGAGTTCAGTAGTTTGAGACCAGCCTGACCAACATGGAGAAACCCCATCTCTATTAAAAATACAAAAAAAATAGCCAGGCGTGGTGGTGCATGCCTGTAATTCCAGCTACTTGGGAGGCTGAGGCAGAAGAATCGCTTGAATCTGGGACATGGAGGTTGTGGTGAGCCAAGATCCGGCCATTGCACTCCAGCCTGGGCAACAAGAGCAAAACTCTGTCTCAAAAAAAAAAAACTTTAGCTAAGCATAGTGGTGCACCACATGTAGTTCCACCTACTCAGAAGGCCGGGGTGGGAGGATTGTTTGAACCTGGGACGTGAAAGTTGCAGTGAGCCAAGATCACACCACTGAACTCCAGCCTGGGTGACAGACAAGACCCTGTCTCAAAAAAAATAAAAATTAATAGAAGAAGTGTTACTGGTGAACATATAGTGCCCTGCATCTAGAAAAAGGAAGCTACTTTCAAGAGATTAGTAGGAGAAGGGATCATCGATGATCCTTTGAAGCCAGGGTCTTATTGAAATTTGGAATGGGAAGCAGCTCAGTTAAAAATTAAAAAAAGAATGATACCCTTGCTGGCACAAGGACAAACGGTCAGTTATCACTTCCCTTTTTCTAGAGTTAAGTAAATTACATTTAACAAAGATGACTCTTGTCAATTTTGTATCACTTTGACTCAGGTACTTATGGAGCAAGTTTCTTAGCAGCACTGCTTGCTGTAACTCAGGCTAGAGAGTTAAAGGCAGAAATGCAGCTTTGAAATATGCTACAACTACTCCTTTCGGGAAGGATATAAGAGGAGTAACTTTTAAATGCTTGGCTCAACATCTTAAAGGCAATTTTTTGTTAAGGTGAGAAAGGAAACAGTAGAGAATGAAAAGCGTACACAGCTGGATTCTAAAGCTGACTCCCCAATTAACCAATTATGTGACTTTAAACCAGTGACTTACTGTATCCAACTCTCTGCGAGGTTGTTTTTGTTTTTAATAAAATGGGCTGGTGAGTGAATTGGACTATCTCAGAGAGCTCTCCCAGGACAAAGACATGGTCATGCATATTCACCAGACCATATCCAGCATCTAGCACAGCTCCTCAAATATAAGAGGAGTCCAATTCAAATTTTAAGAGAACAAAAAACCAGAATATCAAATAATTGGTTACATCCAAAAACCTGTCAATCCGGAGAGTTTCTCACATTTGTCTATCTCCTTGCCCTGGATCTTTTCGGGTTTAATCATCATGTTTTCCCCCCAAGAGAGCCTCCAGAAGCGAAGACGGCGTATATTTCAATCTGACCACTAGATGGCAGCACGAACCCACCGCAGAATCATCCCTAAAGCGGGCGCAGACCTCAGACCAGCTGTTTCAACTGAGCCTGCACAACTGAGCAGATTGTGAATAATTAAGGCTGCCCTGGCTGGTGTCTTTCCCTATACCCTTCCTTTTGTTTTCATTATAAGGAATCTATATGAGTTTCACTATTGATAGAAACATAAATGATATGTTGTTTCAGTCCTAGGATATTGATATTGCCTTTATATAAATTGTTGATATTTTGTTCATCATGGATTTCCTTTCATTAATTTTGATCAATGCAAATTTTAAGTCACTTTCACCTTAGTCCTGAAAAATCAAGACTGCTTCCAGGGACCACCAAAATAATCTTATAGACAGACTAGGTATAAACAGTGTGGGAGATGCATCTGTACACACTGAAGACCTCCAGTATATACAGCAGGAGCTCAGTAACAATGTTTTTCAGTGAACCAGGGCAAGGATATTCAGTGTCTGGGTACTTAAAAAGATGAATGCATGCTCAAAAGGTGAGACCTTCCTTTCCTCCTACCTGTTTGTTTTTTGCTTTTTTTTTTTTTTTCCCCACTAATTCATGGTCTTCTTCATCACCCCTCTCCTCCTCCTTCCAGAGCTCCCTCTACTTCCCTGGGTACTACATTCTGAGCCACTTTACTCCCTCCCTTTTTATTTATTTATTTTTATTCATTGATTGACTGATTGAGACGCGGTCTCGCTCTGTTGCCCAGGCTGCGGTGCAGTGGTGTGATCACAGCTCACTGCACCCTTGACCTCCCAGGCTCAAGGTATCCTCCTGCCTCAGCCCCCTGAGTAGCTGGGACTAAAGGCACCCACCACCACACCCAGCTAAGTTTTATTTTTTTGGTTTGTTTGTAGAGATGGGGTCTTGTCATGTTAGCCAGGCTGGTCTCAAACTCTTGGGCTCAAGTGATTCTCCCACCTAAGCCCTCCAAAGAGCTGGGATTACGGGCATAAACCACTGCACCCGGCCACCCTTCCCCTTTAAAAAATCTCCTTTCCATTCTCTCTCTGCTGGCCCACGTTACTCAGAGAAGTTTGTAGTTCCACATCCTGTTCTATTTCGTTTTTTCTTAGATCCCAGAGGAAGTAAGAAGACGGGGTGGCTGAGAAGGGAAAGGGGGAGAATCTCAGAGAATGGAAGTATTAGAGAGCTGGAAGCCAAATCTAGACTCTAAGCTCCCGGGGCACAGAATGTCCCCGCCAGACTTAGCACAGTGCCTTGCACAAAACAGGTGCACAATAAATATCCATTTGTATGGATGATTACCTGTGTTAATTAGCAATGTGCTCATACAAATAATGAAAAGTCATACAGTAATCTTAAACAATGCCCTATATACGACTATTTCAAGGACTTACCCAAGTGACAACATCCATTAACACTGTAGTGCTCAACTCTTAAAAATCCTGAAGGTCAAAGGGTAAGCAGATTCCAGGCTCCCCTTGAACTTTCCCTGAGGCCCAGTCAACATCAAGGCCATGGGCACTGCCAAACTCTCTTTTACTGGCATTGGTAAAGCATTGACTGTGCGTGAGGTCCAGGACCCGGGGCTGTATTTTTCACAGATGCATCCTGTGCTTGGTATCTTTGCTTTGCACCTCCAGATTCACTCCGCAGACTTCTCTGCCTGCTCTCTGGCCTGGAGAGCCCATCATCAGAAACCTCAAGCCCTCTGGATTCTGGCTGGGTGTAGCCAATAGGAAGTTTTGATATCACAAGGAGGTTATGACCCTTTGCTCCCTTGCTGCAAGGTTATCTGCAGATGACACTGCCTCTAGAAAGAAGGTCAAAGACAGCCCTGGCTCCTCCCTCCATTCCTAGCAAGGAAAGTTGGTACTACTAGCTCTGCTGGCACTATCAGTGTGGTCCTCAGATTCAGGCACGTGGGTCCTGACCAGTCTTTACTGAGATCTCCACTTGGAGAACACACTGTGTACTCAGAACTCAGGCTTCCCATTCAGATAGACCCAAGCCAGCTTCCAGGGTCTGTTCAAGTCCAATCCTCAGTTCTGTGTCAGGGTGGGTGGGAAGCTAAGACTCCAGACCCAAGGGCCAGTGGGGCAGTTATCTGTGGAACTGTGAGTGGAGTTTGGACACATGGCCTAGGGTGTCTGGCCATGAGCTTGTGAAGTTGTTCGCTGTGTGCAGAACTGAGGGAAGGATGTCTATCCCTCACCTCCATGTTCTGGTGGCATGGTCTGTAACTTAGAGAGTGTGATCATTGTGTGTGGAGACCTGGCCTTCAAAGTCATTACATAAGTGCCCCATTTGTTGAGGTAGAGAATAGAACATATTTTATTCAAAAGTGTGTTTGCTTGAGTTATAACTTGGAAATATTCTGACTCGGAGCACATGGGTCTCCATCTGTACTCTTGCCCAGGGCCCTGCAGCTGTCAGGGGAGCACCCACTACTGGCTCCAGCTACTGCACCAGTCTTCATAGCTCCCCCACACTCACACAGTGTGAACAGCCCCTGCTGTGCAAACTCTCTTGGAATAATCTCAGTTTGAGGGTACCCTCTGTTTTCTATTTGTGCTGTTGATTGATAGATGTCATCGAATCTTAATGGTACCTTGGCATACAGGTTCTCTATTTTGAAGAAAGTATTATTGACTGGAATGAATGGGAAAGGGGGAGAGAAGCAAACCCTCATATAAAACTAACTCAAACTAAACACTGAGGGGCAATCAAATTAGCTGCAGCAGTGGGGCTAGATCAATGCAGTGTTCTTAGGGACAGGTGTTCCTGGAAGATACAGGCCTTCCAAGGTCACGGAGGAGACATGTCCAGCCCCTTGGGTGGGATGTCTGAAACAGCCACACTGGGCCACTGCACTGGAAGGGGCATGGGCCACAGGGGGCTACATCTTGTTCTTCTTTTCCAAAGATTATTAAAATTCAGTTTTGAAATGTTTATGTAATAACATGCCCAAGATGCCATGACACTTCCAATGCAGCTGCTACTTTTCAAGTGGGATGACCTTGACTGGATCCTGGTTAAGTTGTCCTGGTCCCTGGACCTTTCTAGAAACTTCCATGTCTATTTCCCTGGTTTCCAATGTCTATGCTTCCCTCAACATTATATTTATGTATTGCTTTCTCCCACCTCTGTTATGTATTCATTTTAAATATTGAGAATCAGCATGTCCCACAAACTATTGTGGTGTGAATCTGTCATGAGATAAGACTTTTAAAAAATTTTTTAAACTATTGTGGTCACTGGGGAAACAATACGGAGAAAGATAGCAGCGATCCTGTCCTTATGGAAGTTAAGTTCCAGTAGGAGAGACAGCTAACATTCTGATAACCACCCATCCATTTAACTGGCATGTATTGATAACTTTCAGTGTGCCAGACACTACTCTAGGCCCTGAGGATACAGCCCTAAATGAAATACACACACACACAAACACACAAACACACACACACACCCTGCCCTACGGAGCTTATATATTAGGAGGGGAGATAGATGATAAAGTTGAGAAGCCGAGTATATAGTATGGAATTTATACTTTGGGGAGTTTCCCTAGAAGATAGAACCTGAGGCAACAGCTTATGGCTAACACTTCTTTAAGAGTGAAATTCCAGAGAAGCAGGAACAAGACCAAAGATGAGGCAGAGAAAGACAAAAAAACAAGGGATGAGGTGTCAAGCTGGCTATAGCTTCCTTAAAAGCAGCGTTCAGTCCAGTTGGGCCTGAGCATGGAATGGGGGATTGGAAGTGGCTCTTGCGGAGCGGCGCTGCCCAAGGCAGGGACACCGCGTTGCCGCCCCACCAGGATGGTGACAGAGCTCAAGGAGCCTGCTTTCAGGCAAGGGCAAGCCCTCCCCTCTGTGCCCACCAGAATGTGGTGGCTGCGGGGTGATTTTCCCAGAGCATCACTGAACAGAGAAGCACTGCCCAGCAAATCCAGGAAGGGGCATGGACTGGCTCCACGACAGTAGTTAAAAAGTGTGGCCTGTGATAAGGAGACTGAGCGGCAGGGGGTCTAGGAAACATGAAGGCAATGGAGAGTTGCAACTTTAACAGAGTGGTCAGGCAAGACCCTCTGAGTAGGGGATGGTCATTGAAACACTAGGGAGGAAGCCCAGAGGGACACACATTCTAGACAGAGAGAGGCAACAAGACTGGAGGACAGCATGGAGGCAGTGAATCTGGAGAGAACAGGCTGGGTAGGGCAAGGGGTCAGGGAGTGAAGGCGGCTGCCAGGGAAGGCCACCCTGGGACAGGCCTGTGGCTGAGCTGTGAGGGAGGTGGCAAGCCCTCAGATGACCAGCCTGGAGGACAGACTGATCCTGCACCAAAAAGGAGGTGGAAGGTTATGAAGCCATGGCAGCAACCCGGGCAAGAGGCTCTGATGAGGTGCACCAGACTAGAAATGGCAGAAGGCCGAGAGGCAGACAGGCCTCAGACAGACTATGAGGGCAAAATGAACAGGATTCCGGGAAAATGCATGTGGGGTAGGAGAGAGAGGGAGTAGTCAACGAAGACTCCAATGATTCTGGCTGACACAACAGAAAGGCCGGAGCTTCCAGTAACCTTGACAGAGAAAGCCTAGGAGCGGCAGGTTAGAGGGAATAGAAATTCAACTTTCAGGCATCCAAGTGGAGACGTCAGGGTTGTTTGTAAATTTGGTCTGGAGTTCAGGGGAGACGTTGGTGCTGGAAGTATGACTTTTGGACCTGTTAGGAAGTAAATGGCCATTAAAGCCATGAAACAAGTAAGATAATTGCAGATAATGAGAAGTCCGATGAAGAAAAGCAAACAGGATCATGGAAGAGAAGGCACAGCAGGGAGAAAGCTGGCCAGGCAGGACAGTCGGAAGGCCTCTCTAAACAGGGGAATGGTCAGCTGAATCCTGAACAGTGGTAAACATCTCCACCATCCTTTATACACAACCCCTAGGGAAAGGTCAGTTTCAGAATTGGAATTTTGGGGTTTTAGACAGAGAACACAGTGCACATACCAGATTGTATGACACCCACAGCAGGATCTGGGGCAGCAACTCATGATCAATCTTATGAATACTGCCACAGAAAACATGTATTTATCACATGAAGTGGGATAAAACACACCAATGGCCTCGTCAGTACAGATCACATTTTACAGCTACATGAGTTTGCAAGAAACTTACTTTTTTCACTTTTTTTTTTAATCTGACATAATTTACTCAGATATATATATATTTACTTTTCAATGCAAGGCACTGTTTAAAGTGCTCACACACATTAATTCATTTACTCTTCATTACAATCCTAGGAGGCAGGGGCGCTGTCACTATTACCATATTACAAATGAGGAAATGGAAGCACAGAGGGCTTTCTTGCATTCCCATAACAGCAGAGCCCAGCTTGTCCAGCTCCCAGGTCAGCCCTCTTAATCACCCTGCCACAAGCACATACTAAAGGGCCTGAAGTGAGAGTAAGTGCAGAGTGTTTGAGGACCCAGAGGCTGGAAGTGGTGAACAGCAGAAGTTGGACAGGACGAGACAGAAAAGCCTGGCAGGGCCTGATCCTATGAGTTCTTGTAGACTCCTCTGCAGGGCTGAGTGCCCTGAGTACAGCATCTGTTTCTTCTAAATGTTTCTGTTTGTTTGCTTTTGAACAAATTAATCTGATCCATGTCTTCAGAAATCCATGCCGGCTGCTCTACAGGGAGGAACTGAGGAGGGTATCATGCAACCGGGCGGTCAGGTCACCCCCAAATCCCACATTCTTATGTCTGCCACCCAGCAAACTCTAGCAGCATATAGAGTTATTGAAAATGAAGGAAATTTAAAAGTGGGAATTTTCAGGTTTTCTTGGCCCCAAATTGGACACATTTAATTCATTTACTATTTTTTTTAATCTATTTATTTTGAGACAGGGTCTCCCTCTGTTGCCCAGACTGGAGTGCAGCGGTGTGATCTCTGCTCACTGCAGCCTCATTGCCTGCGCTCAAGCGATTCTTCCACTGTAGCCTCCCAAGTAGCTGTAACTGCAAGCATGGGCCACCATGCTCGGCTAAATTTTGTATTTTTTGTAGAGACTGGGGTCTCGTCATATTGCCCAGGCTGGTCTCGAACTCCTGGGGCTCAAACAATCCTCCCACCTTGGCCTCCTAAAGTGCTGGGATTACAGGTGTGAGCCATCACACCCAGTATGGACACATGTCATTAAAAAGCAAAATCAGCCCAGGCACGGTGGCTCATACCTGTAATCCCAGAGCTTTGGAAGGCCAAGCTGGGAGGATTGCTTGGGTCCAGGAGTTCAAGTCCAGCCTGGGTAACACAGAGAGACCCTCATCTCTACAAAAACTTTCAGAGTTAGCCAAGTTTGGTGGCACATGCCTGTGGTCCCAACTACTCAGGAGACTGAGCTGGGAGGATTACTTGAGCCCAGGAAGAAAAACAAGGCAGCAGTGGGCCATGATGGAGTCAGTGCATTCCAGCCTGACACAGAGCAAGACTCTGTATTAAAAAAGAAAAAAGGGGGGAAGGAGAAAAGAAAAGAGGAAGAAAAATTTCCCCCAAACTTCACTTGCCATCTACAGTTATATTCCATATAAATCTACTCTATTTCCTCACATTAACATGTCAGTACTTTTTGTCTTAACCTTACCTAACTGCCATCTTTACATTGTTTTGTGTCTTTTAAGGTTTTTCCTAACCAGTTATTTCTAGTAAATATTCCCTTGGAGCCCCTTGATGTCTGTCTCACTTTATCACAATGATCAGAATGGGGCCCATGTGTGTGCTTCAGGCTGCTAAACCCCACAGAGGGTCATGTTGTCCTTGTGCCCGCCAGTCAACAGACTTTGGGAATATTCTGCCTGGCAAACTCATTTGTGGGCTCCTGAGGAAAATTTTTTCTGATACATCATTGCCATGTAGGGTTGAGATCATTAAATATCTAAATGTACAATCAAGACCAAGGCATTTATAAACTGGCACATAACAATATTTCCTATCACAGCCGTGTAAATACTTCTCCCAAAACTAGAATCAAGCACATATTTGTTAATGCCACTCTTTCCTTTCCTCCGACCTTTACTGTCCAATACAGAGGCCACAAGCCACATGCAGCTGCTAGGCACCTGAAATGTGTCTTGTCCAAATTGAAATGTGCTGTAAGTGTCAAACACACCCCAATTAAAAAACTTAGTACCAACAAAACAAAAATACTATAATATGTCTCTCTAATAATGTTTACATTGATTCCAATTAACATAACATTTGGGGTATATTGGGTTAAACAAATTTGTTATTTAAAATGGATAGGTTTTATTTTACTTTTTATTATAGCTGCAAACCACAAGAAGAGAGGTAAAGCAAGAGAGAAAGAGGGAGAAGGGAGAGAAGAAAAGGAGCGAGGGGAAAGAGAAAGCGACAGGAAGGGGAAAATAGAAGGAAAAACTATATTTTTCTTAATACCATTATCTATTTTATCTGGTATGTCCTGATTCAAGGTTTCCAGGACTGAGTGGTATTTCTACAGTTCAAAAATATCCCAATACTCATAATTTTAGTCTACGAAGCCACTTTTATCTTTGCAAGAAGAAATCAGCTACTTGTTTCCTTTCATCAACTATGTGTTTCCTTTGATCTCCCTGAGGAGTCTTCCCCTGGCCGCATCTCATGCAGGTGGAGCCTCCTCTCTTCCCAAATGTTACCAGAATGAATGGGACACCTACCTAGCCCACTGGGGGCTTTTAAGATTTTTATCTTAAACCGTGTAGGTAAAATGCCTCAGGCCCACACCTAGCTGGGGTCTGGTTCATTAAAAAATAAGAAGAAGATGGAATTAATCATTTCTTTTTCTTGCAATGTCTTAAAAACTTATAGAAAAAAAAAATAAAACATAGGTTTTTCTCCTTGGAATGTCTATTTTTGAATACCATTAAGGGCAAGCCTTATTTTGCTATGTTGCTAAATATTATAATGTGCCTAAATGTTATATCTTTATGTGACTGTTTTGTAAACTTAGCCTCAGTTAAATTTTTAAAATATTGCAAATGTACCTTCTCTAACAACATCCTTGGAAAAGAAATGAGTTACAGCATAAAAGGATATTTTATAAAATTCTAGTGACTTGATGTGATCATTTATAAAGGAAGTATACTTATCAAGTTAAACTAAAGCACACATTGGGCCTTCCTCATCTTCTTTTGGAGTTTGGAAGTCATTTTACTATACACATCAGAAGACAAACTTTGGGGCTCTGACTCAGCTCTGGACAAGTGTCTCTTCCTTTCAGGGTATTAACTCTAAGAGGAGGATTTATCTGGGCAACATCCTTGGAGAATGCATTTTCCAGTTCTGCAACATCAAAAAGTAACTATTTACCTGATTATATGGTTTAAATTACTTTTTTCTCAGTTATGAAAAATGTCCTAATTTTGTTTTGTTTTTGTTTTTACTTTCTAACTCTAGAGAGCACTTAAAAGTCAGGGCTTAGAGTTTTAAATGATTGTCAAGTGGTCGTAATACTAAGCCACAGGATGACTTAATCGTCTCCGCTCTTCGGCTTCAACCACTGATTGTCCGGAATACAGACCACAAAAGTGACTCAGCCTTTGTCCTCCAAAGCATATAATGAGTGTCATGCATTTTCTGGGCCACAACCTTGATGGTCAGACCTTAGAGCATGGACTTAACATATCCTGCCATTCTTTTATGTCCGGGGATCAACCCTCACATAATAAATCGCGGATGTTTGGCTTCTAAGTAAACAAGTGGAGGAAATTTTATGAATATCAGAAGACATTTATTGCATTCTTACGGAGCCCAGGACAGCAGAGCTCAGCGTGACTGCCAGCCTCCTGGCCAGCGGGTATCCCTGAATCCTACCCAGGACCTATCCTTTCCTCCACCCCACACAGAGAAATGGAACAAATGCCTCTGAAGCCAAGATACTAATGCAATGTGCATCCATAGAGAGAAAAGGCAAGGGGTCAGGAAGAGTAGGGGAGAGAACTGATGTTTCCTCTAGCAGCAAAAATTACTCCATTCAGCTTCCACATATGCCTTCTCGAGGCTGGTCCACTATAGAAACACACTAAACCTTGAAAAGACTTTGTCTCACCACACATAGAAGTGCGCTTACTGCTTGGAGCTGTTTTGGCTAAAGAATTAAGTTCAGAGAAGGAAAAGGGCAGCCAGGCGGGTCATTTTCCATCCACGGCAGCCTACTGGTTGCCTCCCCAATATCCATCTACTGTTCTTTCTTGGTCACAGAAACCTGGACCAAGTGCTCAGCAGAGTGTCCCACTGTCCCCTCTGCACATCCAGTTAGACACAACCATCTATGTGGAACCAAACAAAAGTCTCAATCCATGCATTGAAGTGCTGACAGATAGACTTCGGTACAGCCCTGCAGATTAGGTTGTCCTATTTCCAAAAATCCAATAAAAAGACCATGTATTAGTCAGACTCTCCAAAGAAATAGAACAGGATGTGTACAGATACAGAGGGGTTATTGGAAGGACTTGGCTCACATGATTATGGAAGCTGGCAAGTCCAAAATCTGCAGGGTGGGCGAGCAGGCTAAAGACCCAGGGAAGAACTGTGGTTGCAGTTCGAGTCGGAAAGCAGCCTGCTGGTTGAATTCCCTCTCCCTCAGCGAGGTCTGTCTCTCTTTGTCTCAACGCCTTCAGCTGATTGGATGAGGCCCACCTATGTTATGGAGGGTGATCTGCTCTTCTCAAAGTCTACTGACTTAAATGTTCATCTCATCTTAAAAGTGCCTTCACAGGAATATCTAAAATAGTGTTTGACCAAATATCTGGCTACCATGGCCTAGCCAGGTTGACACATAAAATTAACTGTCATAAACCACCAAACAGAAATGCCTATGAAAAAAATGTAAGGAAACTTATGCCTACGCTAGGATACACAGTGTCCAATCGGGATTAGGAGCTGTGTGGGGCTGCTGTGGGCTTCCTGGTCCTCCCCACTGCCATCCGGCAAGGAGCACCCATCTCCTGCAGTTGCTGACAGTTGTCCAATTCTGGGTGTCTGTGCTGAGACTGCCAAGGCTGGGGTCTTGGTATGGGGAAAAAAATGAACCTCAACACTCACCTCACTCAAGAGTGAAAGCAATTAACTGGAAATGGATCATGCACCTGAAAGAAAAGCTAAAACTATACAACTTTTAGAAGAAAACATTTAGAAGATACTATTCTTGATAGTTAAAAACAGGAAGTGCTTAATAATGTAACGTTGGATACATACGTGTGCATATGGTAAATTCTAAAGAAATGCATGGAAACAATTATGTGATAAAACTCTAAAGAAATGGACGGGAATAAAGTCAGGACAGTGGTTAATTCTATGGGCGAGGAAATAACACTCGGGGGAGGTTCTCAGGGAACTTTAAGAATCTGGTAACATCACCAGCCAAGCAGTGCACCCTCCTCAGAGGCCTACATTTTATCTCTGTGGGTTCCTCCCCTAAGCTTCTAAGTTTTAATAATTTCAGCATCTTCCTTTGTTCTTCTAGCTCCCAGAGTGGTAGCTGCTCCTACAGTTTTGGCCTCTACGACACCTCTAGTGCTTTCCCTTCACCCTCTGCCTACCTAGTTAACAACTGCAGAAGTACTTAGCAATTCTTCATATTAAATTCACTTTGCTCAAATAACTAGCATGGCTTCAGTCAGCCGATTGGACCCTGGTTGAAAAAATATTACTTAAATTGGTTTGGAATATCCTGTAAGTATTCATTTCATTAATAATCTTCATCATGCTATATGAATGTAACAAATATTCTTTTCTATCAAATATTTTATCATTTACAAAACAAAATGATTTATACATCAGATCACATTACTCCCCTGGTTAGAACCCTCCAGTGCCTTCCTACTGTGCTGGGAAAATCTCCAAGCCTCCAGCCTGGGCTGAAAGGCTCTCTACCATGTAACGCCCTCACCAAGACCCCGTGGTAGAGTGCAATCACAACAAAGTGTCATCACATTTTAGAAGCCGTTAGACCAATATTCTTTGATCTGAGAATGTTCTGTTCTCCTCCTACTCTCCTCCCATATGCTTGCTCCTAATTCAGTGAGAAGTGCCTGCTGGAATAAGGAGCATAAACCACTCCAGGAGTTGTTAGCAAGTGACACCTGCCTGCTTCTCACACAGGCAGCATAGAAAGAAGCCCGATGATCAATGATCAGAATACACACCCCATTTTCATGACAATAGTTACCACCCTCCCATTCCAGGAGGAAGTCTGCAGGGATAACAGACCTACAGTTTCAGAGGAAATCCACGCCAACTGCCTATGCAAACCAATATAGGTTGGTTACATTTATACATGAACAGTATGGGCTGATGTTTATTTATCTGAGACAGGGTCTCTTTCTGTCACCTAGGCTGGAATGCAGTGGTGTTATCACAGTTCACTGCAGCCTCAAGCTGCTGGGCTTGAGTGATCCTCCCGCCTCAGCATCCCAAGTAGCTGGGACCACAGCTGCACACCACCATGCCCAGTAAACTTTTTTTTTTTTTTTTTTTGGTAGAGATGAGGTCTAACTATGCTGCCCAGGCTAGTCTCAAACTTCTGGGCTTAAGCGATCCTCCCACCTCGGTCTCCCAAAGCGCTGGGATTTCAGGTGTGAGCTACTATGCCCAGCCCGTATGTATGCTTCATTACCTAATCTAATACAATATCTATCACTGATACATATATATACACATACACACGTATGTCTACGTGTGTATGTATATGTATACATGTCAGGTTTTTGAAGAAAACCAACATCATAAAAGAACAGGAAGCAAATTGTATTCTTGTTAGCAATTTTTTACTTCCCCTTCTTCTGACGGGATTTTGTAACTCTATTGATTGTCTATTCATCAATCTGTAATTCATAGAGCCTCCTGTGGAAGAAACATACTTCCTATCCTCTTGATAGTGGATTTACCATAAGACTTGCTTTGGCAATAGCATGTGAGCAGATATGATGGACCCCATATCCAAGCAAAACTTTTATTTTATTTTTATTTATTTATTTATTTTTGAGACAGAGTCTCACTCTGTTACCCAGGCTGGAGTGCAGTGGCACATCACAGCTCACTGCAGCCTCTACCTCGCAGGCTCAGGTGATCCTCCCTCCTCAGCCTCCTGAGTAGCTGGGACCACAGGCACACACTACCATACCCAAGTCAATTTGTGTATTTTTTGTAGAGACAGGGTTTTGCCATGTTGCCCTGGCTGGCACCAAATTCCTAGACTCAAGCAATCCACCTGCCTTAGTCTCCCGAAGTGTTGGGGTTACAGGCAGGCATGAGTCAGCAAAACTTTTAAGAGCCCTTGTGTGCTTCTCTCAGTCCTCCTGCTCTTTTCCTTCTTCCTCAAGAAAGGCATAGCCCATTTTAAGTCCCCTTGTTTAGCCTCTTGGGATGAAAAGATACAGGGAGCAGAAGTGGAACCGGTATTGACTTTCAGCCAACATAAACAATAAACAAGAAATACATCTTTGTTCTTATGAGCCATGGCGGTTTCTGGGATCACTCGTTACCACAGGACAGCTGACAAATACAAGGAAGAAGATTAATAAGCAGCATAAGGAAAACTGGAAGGAACAGAAATAATGTGGAAAATGGAGAAAAGCCCAAACGTATAAGGAATAGCCTCAGGATGTTTTGAGATGATATTGCATCCAAAATCAGGTTAGATTGTGATGAAAATGAGTAATCAAACATTTTTAAAGAGTACATAAAATTTAAAATCTTATCTGAAATAAAAATAGAATGGCCGGACTGTACAATAAAATCGGCACAGTAAAGACTAAGTGGTCTAGAATGGGGCTTCTCAGCTTTGTGGTGTGTACCAGTCCTGGGGGTCTTGTTAAAATGCAAATTCTGATTTCATACGTCTTAAATGGGGCCTGAGAAATGCATTTCTAACATATTCTCAGGTGATTCTGATGCTGTTCATCAAAGATTCAGAATTTAAGAACCACTGTTTTAGATTCTTGCTACTCAAAGTGCTTAGTAGCTTCATCACCTGGGAGCTTATTGGACATGCGATACTGATCCTCAGACATGCTTTGAGTAGCAAAGATATGGAGGTGTGCCTCGCAGATTGTTGGCCCCATCCCATTAGCCTCAGAATCACCAGATAATTTGTCACAAATGCAATTTCTTGGACCCCACTCTAGAATCGCTGAGTCAGAGCCCAGCACTTTATTTCTTTAACATGTCTCCGAGACGATTCAAATGCACAATACAGTTTGAGAACCACTGAGTTAGAAACAGTAAAAGGCATCTTTTACAAAAGACATACATAACTAAAAAGACAAAAAGAAAATGTGAGAGAAAAAGTAAAACAACAGATGCTAGACCGTCTGTCAAAAGAAGTCATAGAAAAAGAGAACAGGTACAGTGGAAGTGAGAAGGGAGAAGTTTTTCACAAAACACCAAGCAGGATGAATAAAAGTGGACCCACATCTACATACCAGCATATAAATGTGCAAAGAGATAGTTCTAAAATCGTCCACATAGAAAACACTTTTTGTTCAATGAATCCCAGGCAATTCACTTACCCTTTAAATTTATGAACTCTGTAACTCGAAGCTGGTACTTCTAACCTCCTACCCAAGATGAGTAATATGGAATTAAAATAAGTAAAGATTAAAACCTCTCAATGTTCCTCCCACCTACTCTTCAAATTACTTTTAAAACCTGTTTGGCAAATTATTTGGTGTTTTTTAAATTTATTCAGGAACACTGGAATAAAACAGGCGTGATGTCAGTAAAAGTTAGAGCTTACATAGTTTTTTCTTGATGAGGTAAAGTACTTAAATTATATGATATTTGGGTTTTGTTACCTTTTAAATTTATTTTATCTGTTATACCAAACAGGTTTTTAAAAAATACAAGTAATTTTAATTGCCAGTTGTTAGAGAGAAGCCAATCTAGCTACAATTTCTTTAGCAATTTTGAGTCTAGCAACATAAATACTAAACTATGTAATTTATTTACTCTAAAATACATATACATTAAATTTTAAAAGGTACAAGATTTTAGACAATAAATTTAGTCTATGAAGGATTTTATTTTTATACATTAGAAAAATTGAACATACATTTGTAGAAGGCAGAGGTTACAGATATATGAGAAATTTTCATGACCTTTATGCAATTTGGCTATGAATTCATTGTGACTCAGTTCCAAACTGGTACACATTCATTATGCACCTAGGAGGCTCTGAGACAGCAACAGTAATGACAGCCACTGTATCCTCGTGGAGCTTACATTCCCCCATTGAGAACAAGCAGGAAAACAAGTGAAGAAAGAAACTCACTACGGATAGTGATAGATGCTACAAAGGAAATGAGCAAGGTGCTGGGAGAGAATCAAAAAAGTAGAAGGGCACCCTTCCACAGGAGGTCAGCAGCCCGGGTAGGGTAGAGACCCACAGGATGGTCAGCAGCCTTTCATGCAGAGTGAGGGCAGCTCTGGCAGGGGGAGGAGCAAATGTACAAGTCCTGAGAGGGGAAAATGTTTAGGGTGTCCTGGGAAGTCAACAGACACCAGTGTGGCTGGGGCATATATTGAGTGGCAAGGGAAAGGCACCAGATGTGGTTAGGAAAATAAGCGGGGCTAGATATATTCAGGACTGATGACTATGGTAAGGAGTAATTAAAAACCATGGAGAGTTTTAAGCAGAAGGAGACATTTAAGTTCTGTTTTTAAAAGATCACCCTGCACACCCATTAGAATAGCTATTATATTGAAAAAAAAAATCCTGAAACAAAGTAACACATGTTGGCAAGGATGTAGAGAAATTGGAATCTTTGTGCATTGTTAGAGGGAATGTAAAACAGTGCAGCTGCTGTGAAAAACAGTATAGCAGTTCCACAAAATATTAAAAATAGAATTACCATATGATTTAGCGATTCTACTTCTGAGTATATAGTGAAAATAATTGAAAGCAGGGATTCAAACAGGTATTTGAACAGCTATCTTCATAGCATCATTATTCATAATAGCCAAAAGATGAAAACAATCTAAATGTCCATTAATAGATGAATGGATAAACAAAATGTGGTATATATGGGACATTGTTCAGGCTTAAAAAGCAAGGAAATTCTGATGCATGCTACAATAAGGATGAACTTTTAAAATATCACACTAAGTGAAATAAGCCAGACACAAAAGAAACAAATATAGGATGATTCCACTTACATGAGGTAACTAGAGTAGTCAAATTCAGAAAGAGAAAGTAGAATTATGGCCATCGGTGCTGGGGAGAGGGAGGAAATAGGGAGTTCATTATTTAATGTGTACAGAGTTTCCGTTTGGGAAGATGAAAAAGTTCTGCAGATGAATGGATGGTGGTGATGGGCGCACAATAATGCATGTACTGACCTGCACACTTTAAACACTTAAAACGATACATTTTATGTTATATATATACGTATTTATTTGGGGGTTTTTTGTTTGTTTTTGAGACAGAGTCTTGCTCTATCACCAGGCTGGAGTTCAGTGGCACGATCTTGGCTCATTGCAACCTCTCTGCCTCCTGGGTTCAAGCGATTCTCCTGCCTCAGCCTCCCGAGTAGCCGGGACTACAGGCGTACGTCATCACGCCCAGCTAATTTTTTTGTAGTTTTAGTAGAGACAGGGTTTCACCATGTTGGCCAGGCTGGTCTCAAACTCCTGACCTCAAGTGATCTGCCTGCCTTGGCCTCCCAAAGTGCTGGGATTACAGACGTGAGCCACCGCACCCAGCCGTGTCAAGTATATTTTACCACAATAAAAAATGCTAGTGACCTTAAAAGATACATATCACTCTGGTTGTTATGCAAAGAATGGTTTGGAGGGGAACAACAGTGAAGTGGAAAGACCAATTGGAAGACAGTGGCAGCAGCTGAGGTGAAAGGGACCTGGAGGATTAGATTGGGGAGAGGGAGACCCTCTTCCCATTGGTGAGGCCATTTTAATAACGGATTCTGTAATGACTATATGAAACAGGCATCTTCTACATCCACACTGCAAGGAGGTTGAACAAGGATGTGGACATTCTTATTCCAACGAGTTCCACTTTCAGTCAATTCAGTTACCAACCAACAAACAAAGCTAATACTCATCACTGTTTTGCGTGTTGGTGTGGGTGTGGGTGTGGGTGCATGCATGCCAGTGCTTTACAGTACCATGCTCTAAAAAATGAGCAAGTCTTCATGTAAATCCACATGTGCTATTAGCTCAGACTTCCAGATTTTTTTTATGTAAATGAAACCTTAAAATCACAAACAAATTAGATAAAAACGCAAATCCCACCAATTCTAAACTTTTATATGACATGCGTTAAAATATTCCTAAAGACTTTATTTCCACAAATTACCAACATTAACTCTTCTGTGTGAATTTTACTTGATACACTTTTGTATAGTGTAAGTAGATAGACATTTTATTTGACTTACATGATATACACAAGCAGGAAAAAGAGTGATTACTATAATTTTAACTATTATTTGTGCAAAATATCCTTTCTCTAGATTGAACACTGGAAATATACTAAAGGCTTTCTAGATATGTTTCTGTTTAATTTCACAGGAAGCTCCTTGGATTTCTGCAGTACAAACTGCTCCTTGATACATTGTAAAGATGTGAGAGCAGCTTCTATACCAAGCCCCAGGTAGGGAGGCTTGACATATTGACATACCATAACACAAAAATACAAGAGGATTTTTTTTTTCAAGAGTGTGTTTGACAGACTGGGGCCAAAGTGTGAAATGACTACGTTTATCTAATACCTATGTGCAATATTTGAATATCCTCTTTCTATCCTCCCGATCTGCTTAGGAATGACCTTTTTTTTTTTTTTTTTTTTTTTGAGACAGAGTCTCGCTCTGTCGCCCAGGCTGGAGTGCAGTGGCCGGATCTCAGCTCACTGCAAGCTCCGCCTCCCGGGTTCACGCCATTCTCCTGCCTCAGCCTCCCGAGTAGCTGGGACTACAGGCGCCTGCCACCTCGCCCGGCTAATTTTTGTATTTTTTAGTAGAGACGGGGTTTCACCGTGTTAGCCAGGATGGTCTCGATCTCCTGACCACGTGATCCGCCCGTCTCGGCCTCCCAAAGTGCTGGGATTACAGGCTTGAGCCACCGCGCCCGGCCGAGGAATGACTTTTTTAATGTTATAGATGAAAGCTTGACTTAAGGGATACTTTCAGTCTGTACTTTGGCTTTTCTCTCCTTCCTTTACAAATTATGAAAACTTTTAAGTGTATTACTTGGTGAAATATTTCAGAGTGCATTATTTAATTCTGTTCTGTTCTGAAAGGAACATTATAAAGCAATTCCCACTGGCACATGAACAAATAGCTTCCATTTGTTAAACAAAGCCTTTCTGGTTTTTAACTCTCTGACTTCCTGAAAGTTATATCCAAGGAAACAAATTTGAAATGCTGTATTCTCTTTGTTCAGATGGAATTGCTACTTCCTAATGAATTAATGTTCAAAAATTTTGGCATCTTGGTCAGCAGCCAAAGTCCTGCAAACTTTGCTTGTAACGGCAGCAGAAAATGAGATGACAAAGAGGTCTCCGCAAATCCGCTGTAGATCACTGTGTAACCTTGGACCATGTATGGGGAAAATCTTGCTACTAATTGGAAGCATACACACACTTAATGATTCTGCAAGCTGGGTAGCTGAAACTTTTCAAATGTGAGCAGGAAAATGTGCTAAATGACTTTTCAGTTGAGGGGTTTTAAAAACTGGTATTTTCACATGACTATTCCTGCACAGCAAATAGCTTGCTAGTAAAATTAATAGTTTCTAAGAGCTCTCAAACAAAACAAATTAGAAGTAACATTATTGGGAAGTTAATTTCTGATTTGTTCTCAAGGAAAAAGCAGCTCACTTCATTATAATCTTCTGCAATATGAGACCAGGAATGGGATTTTATTTTTCCTGTATTTACTTGGAATTCTAAATTAAACCATATCATAGTTTTCAACTAGGCCTAGCTCATTAAGTATATTTCCCCTTGCTATGCGTAACAGCAGTTCCTCTTCAAAGAGCTCATACTAAGTAATTATGTTCTTAATGAGTCAAAAGCAAAAGTTATTTTAGTCCTAAATATATATATGTAAATTGCTTTTTAAACCGTCTGATTTAGAATTTTAGACTAAGTATTTGAAAATATAAGAGATGATTCTATATTAATTTTTAAAACTACTAAACTGATATTTTTACTTTCTATAAAAATGTAATGTGAAAATCATAGACTTTATTGTTTACTTTAGCCAAAGTATAGGAGAGCTATTGCAGACATCATATTTTAGGAAAGCACTTTACATATATATTTTTTTCACACCCATTTGTTCACCCAAGGAGCATTTTGCATTTTGGCATCAATGTCACGTTGAACAAGAAAAGCCAGTTGCTTCAAAGCACAAATTAAATGGCCATATAAATGTCCAGAATTGTGTTTTACAGGTTTTCCAATGAAAGTAATAATAATTGCATTTGGTTCTTATTAAGGCCATGCAAATGTTGTATTCCACTGTGCCTCAAACTTTTATGTGTGTATGAACGTCCTGGGGACCAACATGTAGCAATTACATGGATTAGGCCTGGCACAGGGCCTGAGAATGTGCATTTCTAACAATGCTTCAGGGTATGTTGTCCACCACAGTCTATGAAATGCTGTACTTTACCCACTATCTAAAATTTGTACATGTTTTGACATAGATGATGTTCATCATCAATTGTTAAGTAAAGACAGCAGATTTCTAATAGTATATATTATAGGATACCATTTAGGGGGAGAAGAAAAGCATTTCTTATACGCCAAGAAGAGAAGGTGAAAACTATTTAAAACACCCAGCCAGTCAGAACTATTTCTGCCCACCAGCGGAATGGCATGGTTTCTCTCTAGCCTGAAATACCCGTTGTTTAGGAAGATGCCTAAGCAGGCTTGGGTGTAGCAACTGAGACACTCCAGAAAATGGTCTGGAAAGAACCATCAAAACAGACCAAACATTGAATTGTTCCTGACAAGGACAGTCACAGGATCTGGAGCAGGAGGAGGGCTGAGTGAAGAGAAACATTAGCTGAGAGACAGACAGACAGACACAGACAGAGACTGCCCAGCCCCGCGATGCAACAGGTGGCTTTCACTCTTGTATAGCAAGGCATCCTCAGGATGGAGTAGCTGAAGGAATTTTGAAAAGGGAGATGTGTTGCAAGCATGCTGTGTTCTTCTGTAACATTTTCCAGCCCCTGACTCTACCCCCGGCAAAAGGAATCTCAGGATCAAGGACTAGGAGCTGTGTTCCATGTCTGCATCTACACAAGTGACTAGACACAAGGGAGATCAAGACAGCGGCAGAAGCAGGAAATTGAAGCAAGATGTGACCAGGAAAACTGCCCAGCCTCCAAGAATCCCTGGGGATATGGTGAGGAATGAAAAGTTTTCCAATGTAAAGGAGGTCCTGGGGTGAATTACATGTAAAATTCCCAGAACAGAATGACTCCCACCAGTTATAGGACTTGGGGTTATTTAAGCAATTGATATTTATGCAATGCAGACAAAGAAAATAGTTGGAAAAATAGACACGAAAATGTTAACTTTGTTTTCTTTGAATGGTGGGATTGTGGATGATTTGTTGTTGTTGTTGTTGTTGTTGTTGTTGTTGCTTACCTACATTACCTAATTTAGGAAATAAAATGGATTCCTTCAAAATAAAAATATTTTTAAATCTCACCCCCTCCCTCAATGATGCCACACTCCAGGAGAAATGATATTCAAGCTGAGATGTAAAGAATAAAAAGTGTTATCTGAGTTAAAAGTGGAATGGCTGGGAGAGGTTTCCATGTACCAAAGCCCTAGGACAGGGGAGAGCTAGTTGCAAGGAAAGAATGGAGCAGGTCAAGTGGGGTTAAAAAAAAGCAGATGACCCAAGCTAAGACTACACCAGCAGTCATGGGAGGAGCACAGAGAGCCTCAGAGGCTAAAAAAGCCGTGTTATTATATTCTTATTGCAATGGCAAACCATCAAAATATTTTAAGCAGGTAGTGACATGATCTGGTTCATGTTTTTTAAATATCAGGGTAGGAGAAGAGATGGAAGTGAGAAAGCTGGGGAAGAGTGGAGGCATAAGAGCCCTTTTCAGTTCCCAGGCAAAAGGGAACAATGGAGTTAGTGCCAGTGATGGAGTTAGAATTGACAGGTTTTAGAGACAGATGGGCTAAGAAATAGGAAATTAAAAGCAAACAAGCAAGCAAAAATCAAACACATACACACACATAAAAACAGTCTCCAGTGTTCAGCACTTGAGCAAATAAGTGGTAGAAGTACCCTTTTCTGAGATGGAGACTTGGGAGAAATGGGTGTTAAAAGAAACAGCAAAAGTTCAGTTTTAGAAATACTAAGTTTGAGGTGCCTGTAAAATAGCTAAGGAAAGATGATTGGTAGAAGATTTGATAAATAAGTCATGGATGAGCTGGAAACCATTGGTCTCTAAGTAAGGAGCGTATATAATTTATCATCCAAACTAGGACACTTCTGAGAGTAAAAGGATATGCTATTAAGAATTTTGCTGAGACAACAGGCATAACTATGGGAGAGTATTAAGGGAAAAGAGAGAGAGACCTAGAACTGACCTCTGACGAATTCCATTATTTATCATTAGGCAGTAAGTGAAGAAGAAAGAGCTCAAATTCCCCAAACATAGTTTGGAAATTAAATCCCCAATGCAACAGTGTTGCAAGGTGAGACCTTTAAGAGGTGATTAGATCATGACGATTCTGCCCTCATGAACGGATTAATACCATTATTGTGGAAGTGGGTTAGTTATCATGGGAGTGTTTTGCTAATTAAATGAGGAGTTCAACTCTCTTCTCCACCCTCTCTCATGCCAGTGCTCTCTTGCCCTTCCACCTTCCACCATGGGATGAGACAGCAAGAAGGCCCTCAGCAGATGCCAGCACCTTGATAATAAACTTCCCAGCCTTCAAAACTATGAGAAATAAACTTATTTTATTTATAAATTACTCAGTTTGTGGTATTCTTTTATAGCAACACATAATGGACTAAGACAAAAGGAATGCTTAACTGCATCAAACATAGTTAGCAGCCCTAATAAGATTGCTGAAAAACATTCATTGAATTTGGCAATATGGAAATCATTGATAATCTCAGCAAAGGTAGTTTGGAAGAAGAGAATGAGTTGAAGAGTGAATACAAACTGAGGAAGTAGAGACAGTAGAGGCAGTTACGTACCACTCTTAGAAGAGTCTGGAAAGGAGAATATAGATATCTAACAGTAGTGGCAAGGGAATATGAGGCAGGGATAGGGACAAGTGAATTTAGCATAAGAGACTGAAAGATTATAAAAAAGATCCAGAAAAATCTTTCTAGTAGAATAAGTGTACCAGAATGTTCATAGTAGTGTTGCTCACAGGAGCCAAAACCTGGAAGCAAACCAAGTATCCATCAACAGAAGAGAAGATGAATACACTATGGTATATTTATACAGTGGAATATTATACAGAAGATGGATGAACTGCAGTAACACAGAAATGTGGCTCAATCTTGGAAATATATTTAAAAAGTAAATCCAAAGCAATTACATACCTTATTATGCTCTTTATAAAGTTAAAAATAAACCTTTAAGATTCTAAATAAATGCAATAAAATTATGTAAAATCAGAAAAAGGAAATGATGAACATGGAATTCTGGGTGATGGTCATCTCATGTCATCTCATGTCAGAGATGCAGGGTGATGACAAGATGGAGTGGATTCTGGAACCTGGGGTTAAGATGAAGATCATTGCAGGTTCCCAGGTTGTGTTTCAAGAAGTGGATTTATAGATGATTACTACACTGTTAAAAAAAAAAAAAAAGCCATGAATAGATCAACGTTGGGAGTATTTTATGAATCACGATAATAGGTGTTTGCACTCAGGCTTGATTAATATAGTTGTTTGCACTCAGGCTTGATGGCCAGGGTGCAAGTATAGGGAAGAATTTAATTGATTAGTTCTATAATGATCTAAAGACACTCACAAAATGCTTCCATAAAAATACACAGCCATCTCCAACATAACAGTTGAGGCAGAGGAAAAGATATTGCTACAAAGACAGAAGCTAAAGAGAAAAATTATTCTGTCTTTACAAGTAAGGTAGTTCCAGCATTTTCTGTAGACAGTAGAGAGATGTTATGCCATCCTCAATTATGAGATTTCCTCTTACCTTTTTCTGGGCATCAGAGAATATTCAGTCTACCAAGATGAGTTGTTTGGGGGCTATTTTTGAAATCTGCTATTCTTCCTGCTTCAATTAAAGCAGCAACTTAATTGTTTCGTGTATGGTCTTTTAAAAATTATTTTATTTGTGATCTTTCTATTGATGTAAAACAATATACCTATTGTTATTTTAACACACCTCACATGATTCATAATCATTACATTAATAGCCAAATCCCCAAAAGCTTGCTTGGCAGTTTTATGGAGAATAGATTTTGCCCAGTTGAGTGCTATGTTTTTATTTCTCCTCCCTTCATGTATCCTATTTATCAAAATCAAATTGCGTTTTAAGAACATCTCTCAAACTATTTGTAATTCCTCCCCAATTTTTTATCATCGGCATCTCATTCCAGTAGAGTACTTTCCACTTTCACTTCTGAATGCTTCAGAAACATATGGGGAAAAAATTGAAACAGACACTCAACAGTAAGCAAGTCAGAATTTTGTTAGACAAAAGCAAATAGGGTAGGACAGGCTCAAACGACTCATTTCCCACTGCTTAGCTGGCAGCTGTGATGCACACTTGTGAGAAAATTCCCAGTAGCTTGGCTTTTGTTCTATCTTTATGACAATCCCAAAACACTCTTTAAGACTGTGGGTAAGGGGAGATCACTGATTTCCTAGGGGTTATATTAACCGAATGTTTTCCCTAGAATCAGCTTTGGCCCCTTTCTCTCCTCTAGGAATTCTTTTGAGTAGAATCCAAGACTATATAATGCAGTGCTCTAATCAGCACCAGAAGCACTGTGACCACTCAGACTGTTTCTGCAGACTGCAGAGCACCCTGAGAATAAGACAGACAGCTGGCAGCTAGATTTTCAACTCTTCTACTGGGTTCTGATTAATTCATTGATTTGTGGACCTATTAATCTCTTCATTTACTTAAGTAATTATAAAGTCTAGCATGAATTTGGCCTATTAAGGGTTTGGGTCTAGAAGATCTGAGTTAGCTGGTTACACTGTGAAGATCTCACTATGGCTCCCCCAACCCACATTTCAACGCTGTCTTCCTCCTCCACGTGGATCCTCCTCTTGACCAGAGAGGTAATGATGCTGCAAGCCAAGCCTTGTGATTTGCAAGATCCAGCATCCTGGAACTTAAAAAGCTTGGCCATAAAGGATATTAGGCCCAGAGTTCCTGCTATGACAAAGGATTGGAAGGAGAGTAGAGAAAAGTCAGGCCATCCCACCTCCGCAGACACAGTCTGTTCACACCCATGAGCAGCACTTTCAGATAGGTGAAAAGAACAGCTTATAGGCTGTGTCTGGTCAGCCCCATTCTGGCTTAATCCCAGAGAAAGAGGAGCACCATAGAACTTTCTTTAGTTATGACAGTAAGGACCAAGGCACCTGTGCCTTGCTTCCTGGGTGAAATCTAGAGAATGGAGAACTTCAGGGGCAAAGATCCCTACAATAGCAAGTCCTGGAAACAGAACACTTCTCTCTGGGTTTGCAAGAACAGAAAGCCCCACAGCACTCCCCATGCCACCCTGCATGGGAGAGAGATGTTTACATGGAGTGCTAGGGCCTTGGTAAGCTAGAAAGTCCATGTGTTGATGATAGGACATGTGATGAGGCAACCCAATGTTTCCCCTGGCAGCAAAGAACAATGCAAGTGGGATACTGAGAAGCAGCAGGCAGGTGTGGATCTTACATTACTAGTGAGAAGTCACAGACTCTGGTGAGAGTACACAGCCCAAATGGCACATGGATTGGGTGAATTGAGCTCAAAGGGAGACTGGGCTGCCTTAATAGGTACCAGTGGGGGCTGTTGCTGATCACTACAAACAGTGGACCACTTGCATTGCCAGAAGATGCCAGGAAGACCAGTAGGACCATCCTGGTCTAGAGGTCCTACCTAAGAACACAGCAGGGACAGCAAGGTCCCCTCCACATGCAGATACAAAAGAGAAAGAAGAATAGGGAAGAAAAAACCCAAATTGACTGAGAACATCTTGAATTTGAATAAGAAAAATCACTGAAGGAAAAAAGTTTACCTGGAATTAAAGAGAATGGGTTTTCTGAATCAAGAATAACGTCATCTCAAAATAGAGATTGGGTCACTATAGAAAATTAAGTTAAATTCTACTTGTACACTCTTGGGCATCTGACCCATGAAACAGTATCTGCTACACAGATAATTAAAGAAATATTCCTTGCATTCAAGGAACCCATAGTCTAACAAAAAGAAATATACTTTGTGCTTATAGTATTTATCATATTATTGTTCCTTGTTCCTAAGCTTGGTGTGGCACTTCCTCACAAAATCCATGAGAGCGGAAACTACTTCTGCCTTTATTCACTATCATGGCCCCACTGCGTAGCACAGTGCCCAGCATACTGTAGATGCTCAACACTTATTCATCATATTTATTAGGGTAAAGACTTTGTTAGTTATACTGAAGAATATTCATTGTTGATTACTGAAATAATTATTAAAGAAAATAATTGTTTTAAGTGACTTTTATGTGCTAGGCATTCCACCAAGACATTCACACATATTATTTGACAAATATATAATCTTATCTTCAGTGCTGAGTAATATGAGTTGAAAAGTGCCATTAGAATTTGATCACAATAGGATTATAACTTAGGAGTCCCTGTATCTCATCTTGGTCTCCTCCAACACACACTATAGTCATAATTATCTTTCTGAAATGCATATCTGACCATTGCCCATATGAATTTATAGCCATAAACTCAGATAAACAGGAAACACCGTGTTTCTTTAACTGTGTGTAAATTTCATTCTGAGCCCATAGTCAGACATACTGTGGAGAAATTCAATCTCAGTCATAAATGTGCCTTCTTCTTTTTGGGGGTCACACAAAGACCCTTCACGGTGGAAGTTTCTTTCATCTTTAGCCAACAGGGTTCACTACTGAAACACCCAGTGTCAGCCCTCCTGTCCCTCAGAGTTGAGGAATCGCTGCTCCTGTGCCCAGGAACAGGCGAGGAGCCCCTGTGATTAGCCAACCTCGCCTGGAGTCTCTCTCATCCACTCACCACTAGTACGGGTCCACGCATTAACTCTCAGCAGAGTCAGAACTCATGGACCACAGGTCCTTCCCAGACTTGGGGAAATTATTCTCTCCCCCACTAATACCCTTACAGGCCCTTCTCCTCTACTCAAAGTCAAGTATCATTTCTCCTGCAACCTTAGCTTTTCAAAATCTAGACATGCCTGTGTCATTGAAGCAGCTTCTCCTTCACTCACCTTCTGTCCCCACCAAAAGTCCCAAAGCAAGAAGACCAAAAGACTAGGATATCAGAATCATTGAATAAAGGAGTAAATAAAGGGAGAAAACACATTTTTAAGATTATGCTACCATTTGATTATATCACTTCCTTGTTTAAAATCCTTCAGTAGTTTTTCATTGCTCCTAAGAAAAAGACCAAACTCCTCTATATGGCCAACAAGATAGCTTCCCTCATACCCACCTCAACTGAACAGGGAGACCCAAAGGAGTCTGGTCTCATCCCACCTCTGTAGCTTTATGGTAAAGAAAGCTGTCAAGTACCCAGTGAGATGATTTTTTCCCAGTTTTCAGGAAACTGTAAAACACCAAAGAACTAACTACCTCACACTGTAAGATCAGAGACCCAGAGAACTGCCCATTGTTAGGGCTTTCTGCCTACTCTCAGGGCTGACAGAAATTGCTATTTCTGCGTATAACCTTAACCCCACTGTCACCACAGCCAAGTTTTAATAATAAGAGGACTGAGTAAAGAGAAAGTTTGCATTTTAGAGGACTGCAGTGTCTGTGGAACAGACTATCCCGGCCGGGCTCGGTGGTTCACACCTATAATCCCAGCACTTTGGGAGACTGAGGTGGGTGGATCACCTGAGGTCAGGAGTTCAAGACCAGCCTGGTCAACATAGTGAAACCCTGTCTCTACTAAAAATAGAAAAAAAATAACCAGGCTTGGTGGCGGGCATCTGTAGTCCCAGCTACTCAGGAGGCTGAGGGAGGAGAATCGCTTGATCCCACGAGGCGGAGGTTGCAGTGAGCCGAGATTGTGCCATTGCACTCCAGCCTGGACAACGAGAGCAAAACTCTGACTCAAAAAAAAGAAAAGAAAAGAAATATACTATCCTTTCCCTAAGCTAACTCTAAGGGGAGTAAAGGGAGTTGTTACGATCCCCAAATCCAAGGGAGGCCCAAGAGAATGACTCACAAAGAATGGCGGTGCCTTTACTCCATAAGTCAAGGGCTAATGATGATTTATTGCCTCTCTTGTCTGAAAGCTGTCTCATCACTAAAACCCTAGATCATCTGATGCTGCTGAAACTGCCACTTCAGGGCATTGAGGGAGTTAGCGGGGAGGTAAGGGAAGAAGCCATTCATTTCCTGTGGGCAAGTAGACCAGAGGAAGGTGGCTGGGTTTGAGCAGTCTTGCTAGTGCCCAACTAAGATGTCCCACTGCTGGTTAAGTAAAACCCAACAGCAAGAGATCATGGAATAGAACATGTAAGGTGGGGATTAGGGAGTAGGACAAAGAGGTTAGATCTCAAGCAAGATCTTCCATAGGTTCTACTCAAGAACCACACAAAGGCCTTCCTTTTGGACAATGCTTGCCTCACAGATGCATCCAATAGGAAGTCAGTATTAGCCAGAGGAGAGGCCAACTGAGTCATCACACAAGGAGATCTCAGCCTTTGTCTACCATCTCTTCTGCCTCAACACCAGAAAGAAGCATAGGAAAGGGGAGAGGGGGAAGGGTGTGAGAACTGACCATATCTGCCTTCCATTTCTTTGTGGTTTTTCTTGTTTTTTTGTTTTTTGTTTTTTTGTTTTTTTTTTTTTTTTTTTTTTTTGAGAGATGGAGTCTCACTCTGTCGCCCAGGCTGGAGTAGAGTGGCACAATCTCAGCTCACCGTAACCTCCACCTCCCGAGTTCAAGTGATTCTCCTGCCTCAATTTCCCAAGTAGCTGGGACTACAGGCGTGCACCACCATGCCCAGCAAATTTTTGCATTTTTTTAGTAGAGATAGTGTTTCACTATATGTTGGTCAGGCTGGTCTTGAACTCCTGACCTCATATGATCCACCCGCCTCAGTCTCCCAAAATGTTGGGATTATAGGCCTGAGCTACCACGCCCAGCCATGCCTTCCATTTCTTAGTTTACATATCTGCTCACATCTCCTTGTGACTCTAAATTCTTCTGCCTCCTATTCTACTTTAAAGAACTCTTGTGATTATTGGACCCACCCTGATAATATAGGCCCAGCTTCCTATTTTAAGGTCAGCTGATAAACAACCTTAATACCAGTCACAACCTTAATTCTCCTTTGTGATGTAATATAACATGTTCCAGGATTAAAATGTGGACATCTTTAGGGAGCCATTATTCTGCCTTCCAAAGCATTTGTATTAGTCAGGGTTCTCCAGAGAAGCAGAACCAGTTGGGTGCATAAAGGGATTTAATGAAATGGCTCACATGATTGTGAAGGTTTGATGAGTCCAAAATCTGATGGGGGAGGCTGGGAGGCTGGAGACTCAGGAAAGAATCACAGTTTAAGTCCAAAGGCTGTCTGCTGCAGAATTTCCTCCTCTTGCTGGGGAGAGGTTAGCCTTTTGTTCTTTTCAGGCCTTCTGCAGATTGGATGAGGCCCAATTTGGAGGGTAATATATGCAGAATATAAGAGAGCAGCTGCTTTACTGAAAGCCCACAGATTTACATGTAAATTTTATCCAAACACACCCTCACAGAAAAATCCAGAATGGTATTTGACCAAAGAGCTGGGCCCCATGGCCCAGCCAGTTGACACATAAAATTTACCATCAGATTGTTACCTTACCAAAGAGTCAAAATGTCTCAATAATTCATTTATACTTATATCTACTCACTCTCATCAAACTTGCCCTCTCTGGTATAGCCAGAAAGCAGACATTCTCATTTCAATCTTTCCACCATAGTGTTTCTAACTCCAACTCACCCTTTGCAACTTTCTTGAGGAGTCCTTTTTCATGTACTTCCACAATAATAGCTTCTATTTATTGAGTGTGAGAAAAGAAAAATATCTCAGAGCAGTCTGAACTATGTAAAGTATGCAAAATTTATCAGACATAAAGACATAAGACACAAGCATGGGAATTCAGTCACCTCCACCCCTACACTCAAGCCAGAGGCAACTGTTTAAAGGCATTTTTTTCCTGACTAGCTGCCTTACCCATTGTCTTTATGTTCCTGGAATTTGTGATACAGAGAATGTATAGCCAATCAATAACTTAAACTGTTTCAATACAAATTATTGGTAAACAACTTAGGAACTGCCTCTTTTTTCCTTTAGAAACCCACTTGTAACTGCTATTAATTCAGGGCAACTTGAATCTATGCTCTGGGCTGGCCATCCTCAAGCTTTGAGTTCCAATAAACCCTACTTAACTGTATTCTCTGAATCTCATTATTTGACTTAGACAAATGTGTGTCCAACTGTGGATTATGTGCCAGGCACTGCTCTGTTTTACATGCATTAACTATTGAGCCAATTAGCTGCAAGGCCACTAAACTGACTGCTTTTGAAGTCAGTTTTGAAGAGGAGAAAACTGAGGTGCCTGGAGGTGAAGTAACTTACCCAAAGTTATTAAGTTGAGCAAGCGGCCACAGCTATGAAACCTCCTTTGCAAAATTATGACAGTAAGAGAAATTTGACATAGTTGACTTCATCTTGCTTCTGACCTTCAAGCTGTCGTTGGTCATTCTTGGGCATAGACCAAGCTAACTTTGGGAGGAATTTAGTTTATAGTTTATCTATGAAGCAAGGATGATAACAGTCCCTCCCTAAAAGTACTCTTCTCCCTGTTCAGGGGCTAACACTGCCTTAGTAAGACTAATGAAAGTCCATAATACTAGGATTATGGGAGGGACCTGAATTCTGCTAAGAGATAGGTGTAGTTTCTATACTCCCTTACTGCTCAGGAACCATTGTAGCTAGAAGTCACAAGATTTGAGACTTTCCCAATTGCTCCTAGATATAACATTACTATTATAGAACCTAAGATTTTTTTTTTTTTTTGAGATGTTTTTCAGATGGATCCAACTCAGCTTTGAGACTCATGACTCAACTGTGGTCTAGTCCTGTGGCCCCACTCAGAGGCATATTCAGCACACAAGGACCATTTTCCACACCCCTATGGATTTATCTCTAACCAATCAACAGCACCCATTCCCTAGCCCTCTGCCCACCAAATTGTTCATAGAAACTCTAACCTTCAAGCCTTCAGGGAGACTGATTTGAGTAATGACTCCAGTTTTCCCATGTGGCTGATCTCTAGTCAATTAAACTCTTTCTTTATTGCAGTGCCTTGGTCTCAGTGAATTGATGGCTGTGCAGCAGACAGGAAAAGCCCGTCAGGTGATTACTGAGCAAATGGCAAAACTGGGATCCAAACATAGTGGCTTTCATAATCTTCCTCTTAATTTCCCGGCTAGAGAACCCAAGCAGAGAAGGTGCCCATGGAGTATATGAAAATTGCCTGTATTCCTTCCATACTTAACATAGAACCATAAAGTAGACTGCTAAAGAAATGTGCCCCTAGTAGGGGTAGTGGTAGAACTATCTAGAGTTTCAAAACTGTTGAATCTGAATACCTTTTGATGAGCAACAGCCTCAAATTCAGTCACAATCATCATCTCTCCCTGATTTTTCTATTTCCCCCATCCTCACTTCCTTCAGGCATTTATGTTACCTGCCTGACCTAAGAAAGCAATGGAATCTGCAACGCCAGTTTCAACTTAGATAAAGGCCAAAACTACCTTTATCTTGTTCACAGTTATGTCCCAGTGCCTAATACAATCATTGGCACATAGCAATGTCTAGTCATCAAAATAGGATCCAGTTAGAAGTGACAGTGAGCAAACAGGGTCAGAGAAATTATATTGCCTAGTATCAGAAAGTCAGAAGGGAGCAGACCTAGGACTCTTTATCCTCAGACTATAAAGCCCACATTTTAAAAGCTCACTACAATATTATGTGTAGATGATGTTTGATTCTGTCTGTTTATAGTTTTGGTCAGTTATTTCAAATAAAGCTGGGATATATAAATAAAAAAGAGAGATTGGCTTAGGAGAATAACTTATCTTTTGACATAATAAATCAAACTTTACAAAATGCATTGGTACCAGACACAATGGTGCTTGCCTGTAATCCTAGTACTGTGGGATGCTGAAGCAGGAGGATCACTTGAGCCCAGGAGCTCAAAACCAGCCTGGGAAACATAGCGAGACCCCTTCTCTGCAAATAATTTTTTAAAATTATCTGGGCATAGTTGGCATATGCCTGTGGTCCCAGCTACTCAAGAGACTGAGATGGGAGAATCGCTTGAGCCTGGGCGGTTGAGGCTGCAGTGAGCCATGATCATGCCACTGCACTCCAGCCTGGGTGACAAAGTGAGATCCTATCTCAAAAAACAAAACAAAACAACACATTGCTATCATATGTGGCATTTGGGGCCAGGAGAACTCTGCATAGTCCTATTCTCTAGGAACTTACCTCTAGAGAAGCTGACTTGGATCAGTTAAAATCATGAGCTATCCCAATCATGAATGAAGTTTTGCAAAATAAGGTTAACGAGTCCTATACCCACAGGATTTCAAAGATTAGAAGTCTATACAGACTTCCTTATCTGTGTGTACTTTCCTCAGACAACTGGCCTTTGAAGGAAATAGATAAACCAAGCCACAGACCAGACAATTACCAGTTTGCCAACTTCGATTATGATTTATTAGACAAGAAAGTAGAACAGTGCTACTCAACTATTAAACAACCTCTGATTTACAAACGTCATTGTTCTGGCCTAACACACATTATGGAGATGGGATGAAAAGGGAACAGTGGTGAAGTTAATGGAGGTTCTACACGTTTTTCAGTAAATCACACAAGAGCTTGTAGCAAAATAATAAGCTATAAAGTTATCAAGGTGGATGTAACACACAGATAAAATGGTATATGTTAACAAGGGCCAGTGGGCTTTCCCCAAAAACCTTTAAAATAATGCATGCAACAGATTTAAATCCCCTCTAATCACAGAATCTGGCATATTGTTTAAAATAACACAAGGCCCAGCAGGGTGGCTCACACCTGTAATCCCAGCACTTTGGAAGGCCAAAACGGGTGGGTCACTTGAGGTCAAAAGTTTGAGATCAGCCTGGGCAACATGGTGAAACCCCATCTGTACTAAAAATACAAGATTAGACGGGCATGGTGGCACACACCTGTAATCCCAGCTACTGGGGAGACTGAGGCAGGAGAATCTCTTGAACTTGGGAGGCAGTGGTTGCAGTGAGCTAAGATGGTGCCACTACACTCCAGCCTGGGTGACAGAGTGAGAGTTCTTCTCAAAAAACACACACACACACACAAAATATAAATTTAATATAAATTAGATCTAATAGAATGTTCTACTTTGTAGCATTTTTCAGAAATGAAATTATTTAAACAGTAATTTTAATTTCCTTTTATATGTCTGTTTTCTTTATTGATAGAGATCCCCAATCCACATGCCCCTTCCTTCTTAGCATCAGAACTCGTTTTCTTTGATTCAGCAATGCACTTAGCTACAAGGCCGAAGTTCCAGTTCTCTTTGCACCTAGGTTTACCTGTGCAATTCAGTGGTCAGAGATATAAATTGAACTCCTGTGTGGAACATCTGGGAAGGCTTCTTAGTGGGAACTGACTCAGCTGGGAGAAGGAATATTTTGTTCTTTCGTCCTTTCTCCTTTTTTTTTTTTTTTTTTTTTTTTTTTTTGAGATGGAGTCTCACTCTGTCCTCAGGCTGGAGTGCAGCAGTGCCATCTCAGGTCACTGCAACCTCCACCTGCCAGGGTCACTCAATTCTCCTGCCTCAGCCTCCAAAGTAGCTGGGAGTACAGGCACCAGCCACCACACCCTGCTAATTTTTGTATTTTTAGTAGAGACAGGGTTTCACCATGTTGGCCAGGCTGGTCTCGAACTCCTAACCTCAAGTAATATGCCAGCCTCAGCCTCCCAAAGTGCTGGGATTACAGGAGTGAGCTACTGTGCCCGGCCCCTATCTCCTTCTTTCTTGCAGCTGGTACAAACAGAATGGATAAGATGCAACTAAGACAGTGGGGTAGGAAGAAGGAGACCAGGGAGATGCCAGAACAGCCCTGAATTCCCTAACTCCAGACTCCTTATTTCTGGGAGAGAAAGAAACCTTGCTATTTAAGCTAGTAGTATTTCTCAATCACCATAGCCGAACCATATCCTAAGTGATAGACCACAAGGGATCATAATCTCCAGTATCAAGATAGAGTATGTACAGCCTGGCCAACATGGTAAAACCCCGTCTCTACTAAGAATACAAAAATTAGCCAGGTGTGGTAGTACATGCCTGTAATCCCAGTTACTTGGGAGGCTGAGACAGGAGAGTTGCATGAACACAGGAGGCAGAGGCTGCAGTGAACCGAGATTGTGCCACTGCACTCCAGCCTGGGGACAGAGTGAGACTCTGCCTCAAAATAAATAAATAAATAAAATAAAATAAAATAAAATAAAATACGTCATAATTTTTTGGAGGGGGTGCATTTTCAAAGTGGCTAATCCTAATCTTTATATCATTTAAATTGATTTAAAGTGGTTTAATTCTAAACTCACTGAAATCTCTCCACAAATAGTAGTTTAGCAAATCAACAGGAGACTAATTTGGCAGACTGGACAGAATAACCAATTCATTCTTTCAGATATGCATCAAGTTTCTTCTTTGTCACTACACCGATTTCTGACAAAAAAAAAAAAAAATCAGAAAAGTCTGTGAAGAGAATCTCTATGGGTTTCTCCATTAGCAAATGAATCTGTCTACAAATCTTTCAAATTCAGATTCTGCAACTTTACAAAATTGTAGGATTTTAAAATTTTGAATGCATATTAGTGTACCACCACTAACAACTTGTAGAATACACAAACTTATAGAAGCACAGTCAGTTTTTCTAACACTAATTTACTCGAAATGTTCCATCCTTTGTGAAAAGTCTATTTAAAACTTGAAACTGAGTCAGTCAACATAGCAAAGGTCCCCCACCCCAGTTCTGGCTGATCACCTTTGTCGGATGTTGTTTAACTTATTCTATCCTGTTTCCTATGATTTGGAAGTTAGATTTCTAACTAATGTTAATGAGACTCAAGTTTGATTTCTTTCTTTCTTTCTTTGAGGGGGAGGGGGACAGGTTTTTTGAGACAGGGTCTCACTCTGTCACCGAGAGCACTGGAGTGCAGTGGTGCAATCTCAGCTTACTGCCGCCTCAACCTGCCAAGCTCAGGTGATCCTCCTGCCTCAGGTCCCTCCAGCTGGGACCACAGGCATGCACCACCATGCCTGGCTATTTATTATTATTTGTAGAGATGGGGTCTCCCTATGTTGCCCAGGCTGGTCTCAAACTCCTGGGCTCAAGTGAACCTTCTGCCTCAGCCTCCCAAAGTGCTGCGATCATAGGTGTGAACCACTGTGCTCAGTCAGGCTTTATTTTTACATGATTTTTACTTCACAGATGGTGCCATGTATTTCACCCTGCATCATATCGGGAATACCTCTTGTTTGATTTTCTTACTTTTAGTAATGCTTAAGATTAATCAGAGTTCAGTTCTCTACCACCATTTCTTTCTTTTTTTTTTTTTTTTATAGGGAGTCTCGCTCTGTTGCTCAGGCTGGAGTACAGTGGCACAATCTTGGCTCACTGCAACCTCCACCTCCCAGGTTCAAGCAATTCTCCTGCCTCAGCCTCCCGAATAGCTGGGATCACAGGCATATGCCACCATGCCAGGCTAATTTTTGTATTTTTAGTAGAGACAGAGTTTCACCATTTTGGCCAGGCTGGTCTCGAACTCCTGAGTTCAGGTGCTCTACCAGCCTCGGACTCCCAAAGTCTTGGGATTACAGGCATGAGTCACTGCACCAGGCCTCCACCACCATCTCAATGACTATTACCTGCACCAGATATTTTATTAGAGCCTACAAAATAATTTTTTTCAAATTCTATTATTCCTTCTGCATTTATTAGCCAGAGTTTTTCTGCACTGAAAACTTTTTCCTCATCAACCAATGCCATTTGATTGTCCTGAAAAAAACAGTTTATACCAGAAAGCTGAGATGAATGGTTCATCATTTTCCTTTAGTTATCAATGTTCAGAGTAATGAGCTGGGTCCTGGCTCCTCTTGTTCTTAGCCTAAAAGACTTCGAGTACAGCTTATTCATCATTGTACTGGCCCAGTGCATGTTAATGAGTGTTTAGCTACTGCTCTCTACAAGACCTGTTCCCTGACTCTATTAAATTTTTCTTTATGTTTGAGGAGCACATGGGAGCAAAATAAAGCAAAAGGACCAAGTTAGGGCCAATTTTGATTAAAATTGTAAAAACAGGCACTTCCCTTCTTCCCCTGTTCAATACCCTGCCTGGTCATCCTCCCTAATTCTTAGATGTCTTAAAATGCCACTTGGCTACACAGAGCTGTTCTAAGCCTGCTCCACTCGATGAGGCCTAATGCCTCTAAATTATTCCTCTCCCCATCTGGGTACAAACGCCTGTAAGTCCCATATTCTTCTTTCAGTTGCCAACTACTACAGGAGTCCCCAGCCCTCAGGACATGGACCCCAGTACTGATTGTTGGCCTGTTAGGAAAAGTCCCACACAGTAGGAGGTGATCAGGCATTGCTGCCTGAGCGCCCCCTTCCGTTGCACCAGCAGCAGTATTAGATTCTCATAGGAATTTGAACCCTATTGTGAAATGTGAGGGATCTAGGTGGCTCCTTCTGATAATCCGATGCCTGATGATCTATCACTGTCTCCCATCACACCCATATGGGAACATCTAGTTCCATGAAGCAAGCCCAGGGCTCCTACTGATTCTACATTATGGTAAGTATGTAATAATGGGAGAAATAAAGTGCACAATAAATGTAATGCACTTGAATCATCCCAAAACCATGCCCCCGCCCTCATCCCTGGGAAAACTGTCTTCCGTAAAACCAGTCCCTGGTGCCAAAAAGATTGGGGACCGCTGAACTAGTACAACTTAATGCACATGGGGTTTTAGAATGGAATACTGAAGAAACATGATACTATCAACTTAAAGTATTACAGTAAGAACGATGGTTGATGCTGACTGGTATAAAATGTTTCCAAAGTCCTTTGCTATTACACTTTTCACCTCACATTGTAGATATAGCCTGTTTTACCCTCAAGTAGACTGTGGACTTCTCAAGTATAGGATTTCATCTATTCTTGTTTGTATCCTTTAGCACCTATCATGGTTCCTGACCCACAGTAGGTGCTCAGTAAATATTTTGAGTGAGAATGAAAAATGAAATATTTTCCATGAATAAAAGCTAGTACTATATACTACAGACATACCATCTATACCAGAGCTTGGTATCGAATAAGAGAGGCACATCCACCTTCTGATCACGAATACCTCAGCCACAGCAAGTCTAGGGGCTGGCAGAAAATGGAGGGGGTGCCTCAGAGTGTCTGCATCTGTTAGGAACTGAACAATTCAATTGTAGCTATTGAAAGAGGATGATGTTTCATACCATATAGGTGTTTATTTAAAGAAAAATGTTGGCCGGATGCAGTGGCTCATGCCTGTAATCCCAACACCTTGGGAAGCTGAGGCAGGAGGATCCTCTGAGCCCAGGAGCTTGAGACCAGCCTTGGCAACAGAGATAGACTCCATCTTTGCAAAAATTAATTTAATTTTTTTTAAAAAGTCAAATGCCATTCGCAGTAGCTATAGCACTCTAGTTATTGGCCATTGGGAAAAATTCAAAGTCATAATGAACCATTTCTTTAATTTTATTATTATTCTCTTTATAATTCAGGGGATTTTTTTCTTTTTAAATTATCATTTATTATAGGTTTATTATTATTCTACATTTCCCAATCTACACAAGCCTATAAGACAACTAAAAGAGATGCGAAAACAATTAATCACATGAAGGCTCAGCATTCAATTTCCTTTCGTCCCATAGTACCTTTCACAATAAATCTTGAACATGATGTATTTTCATATTCTCCCTGAACAAGGCAGATAGCTTTTGGAAATTTTAGTTTGATTTAGGAGAACCTAACATGTTTTGCCAACCCTTTGTTCATATAGGTAAAGGTACATTGTTCATGTTCATTTTCAATTACACTTGGAAATGTAGTCATCACTGCTAAACTAAGTGTATTTCAATTTGTAGATGTTTGAATCACTATCATTCTCAATATTTCAGTTTTAGTTGAGGTTAGCTATTCAATTCATGCAAATCTTTGTTGAGAACCCTAATTTACACAAACCTAGACATTCATTTTATTACCAAAAAAAAAAAAAAAAAAACTGTGACAAGGATAATACCACAAAGATTGTGATTTCTAATTGTAACTGTGCAAGGAGGCTGCTGCTCTGTGCGTGTGTAGATTTAAATCCTTAAAAAAACTTCAATATCTCTTTGAGCTGACAAGTATTTTTATCTGACCATTCCCTGATAATACAAACACATAACCTTCCAACTATTTAATCTCTTACACTTTAGACATATTTATAAGACAAAGCTTTTGAAGCTTAACTTTCAGATCAATGTATTAATAACTCACTTCTTCTCCTTGTACTTCCAATACACTAGTGAATCATCCCACAGTGCCCTTCAGTACAAGCAATAGGAACAACAGTCTATTTCCCTCTCTGCACCCCATGTGATGGATACTGGGGCTCTGTCTCAGCATTTACCAAACAAAGATTTGCCTCCTTTCTTCATCAGACCAGACCTTTCTTGATTATTTTTCCTTTATTTGATCAAAGTGAAACAAAAATTGTAGGTCATCAAAAAAGAGATCAGTCAAAAAAGACAGCGCACTGGCCGGGTGCAGAGGCTCACACCTGTAATCCCAGCACTTTGGGAAGCCGAGATGGGCAGATCACAAGGTCAGGAGATCGAGACCATCCTGGCTAACATGGTGAAACCCCGTCTCTACTAAAAATACAAAAAATTAGCCGGGCGTGGTGGCGGGCACCTGTAGTCCCAGCTATTTGGGAGCCTGAGGCAGGAGAACGGCGTGAACCCGGGAGGCGGAGCTTGCAGTGAGCTGAGATCGGCCACTGTACTCCAGCCTGGGCGACAGAGCGAGACTCCATCTCAAAAAAAAAACAAAACAAAACAAAAAACCACTGCACTTTCCTCTTAATCTCTATCAAAATCAATGTCGGGTTATATTTGTTTACTTTTTTAATGTGGTTACTGGAAGATGTAAAATTACCTATGTGGCTCACATTTGTGGCTTGCATTGTATTTCTGTTGGATAGTGCTGATCTGAATCCTACTCATTCTCCCTTAGCCCTGCCCTTCCCTGGAAGGTGGAATCCTTTCAACTTTTGCAAGAGTGCCCAGTCGGTTCATGCCCTGTTAGGAATCAGGCAGCACAGCATGATGTGAGTGGCAGGCAAGTGAGCATTACCGCCTGAGCCCTGCCTCCTGTCAGATCGGCAGAGGCATTAGATTCTCATAGAAACGCACATCCTATTGTGAACCGTGCATGCGAGGGATCTAGGTTGGCACTCCTTATGAGAATCTAATGATAAATGCAATGCTCTTGAATCATCCTGAAATCATCTCCACCACCCCCTCCTCCCACAAGTCCATAGAAAAAATGTCTTCCATGAAACCTATCCTTGGTGCCAAGACCGCTGCTCTATGGAGTCCTGAGCTTTAGAATTGACCTGGTCACTCTGTTGTTGGACAGAGGACAGAGGAATTGCCTACGGCTTGTAGCCAAGCCTATGTGGACACAAACCTACCTGGGCAATGTTCCGGGTGAGGAGATGGGAGTAGCTCTGACCCCTTTATTGCTTTCCAAGGGACAGAAACTGTGGCCCCATTATAACATCCCACTACTCTATCAGGAACACAGGGGAGAGCAGCCTTCTTTTTTAGAAACACAGGAAGCAAATGAGCATGGTTCCTAAACCAAGAAGGAGGCATAGGTAGGAACTTAGCCAAAGTCACATGTGTTCCTTCTTCACATAGATCTTGTCTTGGAAGGGAACGTGGATGTGAATAAACCCAGGCAGAGAATAGTCCATCTCCATTATCCTCTAGTAAAATCCGTTTCCATCACAAACAGAAAAGGTCACCTGGTGATGTTAGGAAGCTCAAGACCCCATCAAAAAGGAATTTTCTAAATGTCTTACACAGAAGGCTCACTAACTTCCAAGGCTGAAGAGACCAGCACTATGTCACCTGTGAACTGGGCTATAAATATCTTGGTGAAGAGAAAATAGCGCATCCATTTTTAAAGGTTTGCAAAAATACTAATTATCAGGATGACCTGGGGGGAGCTTTTCAAAAGCCTGGTCTCCACCCTAAACCCACTCAGTAAGGATCTCTGGAGATTGGTCAATGTAAGCCAATGTCCAGAGCCTGCATGATGCTCACCCTTCCTACTAGGCAAAGAGAAATTCTTACAGAAATGAAATGAGGCCAGATTCTGTCTCTTGATTCTCTAGTGAGTTTTTATGCTGTACGGGAAGAAAGGGTGGTGTGGGACATTGTGCTAAGAACTGAAATGGGGACACATGTTAAGGAACATGTATACCATAAAATGATTCATGGATTACATTCAGCAAGCTTATAACGTATAATATATCCAAACAATATTAGTTGTTAGATACATTTAGACATAAATTCTATGTATTGTTCTCACAGTATTTTAAAAATACACTAATGTGTCATTATGATTCTGTTCTTAAAAATTAATACCTGAGGATGTGGTTTTATTGCTGGGAGATATTAGCTCCTTGTTGAAGAACAGAAAACTCAAGTATAAGGTAGTATGAGCATCTATTGTTCTTATCCATTAGGTTCTCTCTTTCCACGAGGAAAATGCTCTTTCCTGATCCATGTGATATGGGAGTAAGTGTCAATTATAATTATAGGATCTTTCCTGACATCTGTCCACAAGAGTGAGCAAATGATCCAATCCTTGGCTTCCCAATTATGATATTCCATACTGCCATCGATCCAAGGATCAAACAAGATCAAACCCCAAAGTAGGGGATCACACTGTGATATCGAATATATGGATCCTGAGTGAGTCTTTTTCTTCTCCCTGAGATTTTGACCTGGGAGAACCTTGAAGCCTAGAGCATCTCAGAATCCTTTCCATTTGTTCCCAATTAAGTAGGACCCATGGTATAGAGGACTGGCAAAATTCAGCTCCAGGGATGGACACAAAGTTTCATAACTATATTCTCATCTGTCTGGCCACAGTGACCATGCCCATCAGTGTAACATGCAGGATTTCTGTTTGGTGACTAAGGTAAAAGGGAACCCCTCCCTTGTTCTGGACAATATGGTGTATCGCTGGGACACCCGAGGCTGCTACAGCCATTTGACTAGCTGGGAGAAGTCAGTACAAGAATGTGGTCAACACATGAAGGACAGAGCCAAAAGAAACATTGACATGGAGACAGACTGGATCAAACCTCTGCAGTGCAACCTCTAGTTATATAAACCATGTAACTCCTTCATTATTAAAGCCAGTTTAATTACATTTTCCTTCATGTGCAACTCTAGAATTGCACATAGAATTAAGTGCTAAGAATGAGAAAATAAACCTCTTAAAGACAGACTTGGCAGAGAGGAAGCAGGCCAGCAGAGGGCAGTGTGCAACCCGGTGTCCCAACCTAAAGGTTGGTTATCCCTACCCAAAGGCTGTGTCAGCTGCCATTTATCTCCTCAAATTACACCATAATTTCCCTCACAGTAAAGAAACTTTTTCCTGTGCTGATGACTAAAAAGCATGAAAAGTAGAAAATCTTTTCTATTCTATTTAAAGTAGAAAAACTAAAGATAGCAGAGAGTATTGCCTGTTTCAAGAAAGAGGAGAGAAGGATCTCTAGTACTGCTGCGCTCATCAGACATCATGGTCTGATCCCTGTAGGCATTTGAGTTTACAAATCCTGCAGAAACTGCCACACAACTGATTTAGGGAGCAGACGGAGAGTCAGGGAGGAATATGGTATTTAAACATAAGTCCAGTTTAACTGAGAGGGGCAGAAAGAGTATTCTGACAAAAAGGAATATCACGTGCAATGACCCCATGGCAGAAGAGCATCAGCATACAAAGGCAGCAGAGCCAAAGAGGCTGGAATGGAAAGATCATTGAGGAGCCTATAGTTGGTTGACTCTAAAGAATCACTCAACAGCATTTATTCTCGAAGCTTAAACATATGTAATTGTAACCATATGTAACCAATATGTAATGGAGGTCTACAACTTAAAAAGACAATGTATTCTAATAGTTTCTATTGATTTCTTCAGACTATGTTTAGTCACTTAACTAAGGCATGCATAGAATCAGGAGGCTATCATGATCAAAAGAGTATCGCCATGTGAGAATCTTTTTTAAGTTATTAATATATAACTGCTTCAAATCTTCTCATTCATGAGTTTTTATTATATCAAAGTAGCTCATGTCATGTAGTATGCTAAATTTTTTTCCATTACTCAAGCCCACCAAGAGGCGTCAGGATCTTTTTAAGAATACTTTCAAATACAACACCGAGAATATCATACAAAACGCAGTTCAGATGTACCTGTTACTGTAGAGGTTTTACAAGATGAATGATATGTGAAAGTGGGACATAAGGAAATGTATATTTATTTGTGTTTTTCTTTAACGGCATAAATTCCAGGAACAGAGCACTAGGAAAAGAAAATTGAATTGTGCACTCTTTAAAAAACTAATTTTTCAAGGGTTAAATAATAAACTTTAAGACGATATCCAAGAGGTAGGATAATTATGGTTCTGTGTTAGAGTTACAGCCTCTGTAGACACATTTTGAGTCAGAATTTCTAACAGCTTCTGTTTCCAGTACTTCTTACCTCCTGAGCCAGGACTAGCCTGAATCAATTTTTTAAATGACCACGATTAATATCAGATGTTTACAAAATCTTACTAAGCAAAAATCCATGTGATTTTATGTAAGACAGTGAAAGAGAATCAAATATAACCCTAGATTTATTAATATATTCTCTTTAGTTGTAAAGAAAAAAAGATGGGATATCGTGTGATGATATAAAAGACAGAGGGAACTTTCCAAGTGAAGCATATTTCTGCATGGTGAGATAGAGCTAGACTTGTTAAGAGTGAGGACTAGGAGTGAGACTGCCTAGTTTATACCATTTATTACCTGTGAAACTTTGTACAAGTTATTTACCCTCTCTACATTTCTATTTTTTCATATGTAAAATAGAGATGATAATAGTGTCTCATCAAGTTGTGAAGATTACATAAGCTAATCGTGTTTAAACAGAACAGCATCTGGTGCATAAGAGGGTCTTCATAAATATTATTATGTCCCTGGTACATAAGTGTTGTCATTTGCAAGATGTCTAGTAAGATGAAGAAATATTATAGGTTTCCATAGCTTGCTCTTTCTAGGAAACTGCTGATCACTGTCTTAGAATTCATAGACTTCTCCTGATGACCTGGAACTTTGTTGGAAGCTTCAGAATTGATTCCCTAAGCTATTTACCTGCAATATTTCCTAAAGGTCAGTTTCTGAGAATGTCTGAACAATACTTGAATTTTACAGTTCCATGTATTAAGTAAATTATTTTTGTTAAATGATTTCATTTTTGAACACTTATTGGCACATGACACAATACAATGGCTGATGGCCACTTTTCCCTTTTGCTTTATAACAAAACTCTTCTTAAGGTAGGACAAGGAGCTGCTTCTTTAGGCTTAGGAATTTCCCTGCACAAACAGAATGTATGTCAAGTAAAAATTGGGTTACTGTGCAAACAGGGGAAAAGTGATGTGCACATTACTTATTATCCTATTTTTAGATAGCAGCCTGCCACACTGCTGCTAGAGTTATATCTGAAACACAGATGGGATTGTGTTATTCTACTACTTAGTCTTCAAATGGCACTGCCTAGAAAATGTCCAAACTCCTTAACAAGTCCAAGGCTCAAAACAATCTGGTCCCAATCTGCCTTTGTAAGCCTGTCTCCAGTCATTCCCTTCTCTACATCCATGCTGATTTCTGAATGCATCTTGCACTTGCTTCTACTCCTTTATTCATGTGGTTCCTATGATTAGAACACTTTCCTTATCTGGCACATTCTCTCCCACCAAGCTCAACTGATATGCTATGTGTGTCAGGCTTCATGCTTACTTCATCTCTCACTCGCTTCCAGGCAAAATTAATCATTTTCTCTCTGGATCTTGTAAAGGCTTTATTTCAAGTACTGTGCTGGGGATACAATGGGAAGTCAAAACAGACAGAGATAATGTGCTCTGCCTTTGTGGAGCACACAGTTTAATGGAGAGTAAGACATTAATTAATATCCCAAATATAAATTAAAACTATATAAGAAGAGAAATATGGGGATATAAAATCATTTAGGATTTTTAAAGGATTTTCTAAAAGATCTGAAGAATAGCAGTAAACTAGGTGATGTGTGTAGGAAGAATATTCTGATTAAAAAGAATATCATGTGCAAAGGCCCTGTGGCAGAAAAGAGCTTCAGTGTGCAAGGGCTACAGACCCAAAGAGACTGGAATGGAAAGATCATTGAGGAACATAGGCCCTGAAAAATCACAAAATAGCCTTTCTTCCCAAACCTTAGTCTCCTCCAGTTAATCAACCCTCTTTGTCATCTGGAAGAAGATAATGTGAGATTTCAAGAAAATTCAATATGGAATTAGTCGTATTTTCAATATCCTATTGATACTGAAAATTGGCCCCATGAACTACATAATTCATATTTCATAAATAAAATTCATAAGTGATCTTCCAGAACTACTTCCAGCATTCATAAATGAAATTTTTTTTTTTTAATTTATAAACGAAAGCGGTTTATTTGACTCACAGGTCCACATGACTGGGGAGGTCTCACAATCACTGCAGAAGGCAAATAAGAAGCAAATCATGACATACATGGCAGCAGGCAAGAGCTCATTTTATTCTTTTTAGGTCTTTACGTACTGCTTCTGACTGGCTGTTCGTGAGGTACAAAAGCTGTGCCCAGAACCGGGAGTTTTCACTGCTCAGAAGATAAGGTAACAGCTTGTTTTTACTGGAAGGAGTAAATCAACAACTTTCTCCTGACTTCCACCGCCAGTACAACCCTGCCCAGCACCCCCAACACACACACGCATACCCAATATATCTTGTAGGGTGTAAGTAAACTAATTGTTAGGGAAATCAACAGCCCCTTATTTATTAGGTTACATTCTTCACAAGATTTCTAGTATCATTGATATTAGAAAATTGAGCATATTGTTCTGAAAGTAAACTCTTTCAAATATTCCTGAAGAGACTGGTTTGCTGAAGCCTTTTCATAGAAAAAAGAAGGGGGGGATACATTTAATCATTCAGGGTTCATTAAAAAAAACAAGGTTTTTTTTTCTCTGTTTTTTTCTTTAAGACGAATAGTTTTATATTTGAATTCTGCATATATTATAATTATGGTTAGGATATGCAGTGATTTGACATTTATTCCAGTTACTCATTCAACACATATGTATTAACACAACATGGACTCCTCATTATGACAGTTATGATCACAAATATTTTTGATCTATATATTTTATTTCTTTAATTCACAAAACTGAAGTCTCATAGAAAACAAAGTAATTCCTATAAGACTTACACATCTGTTTTATCCACTTGATCTTCATATGCAGAAATATCAGGTATTAATTTCCACTTTGTGATTGAGGATATTAGCATGCCATAACTAATTATAGCGCAGGTCCCAGAAATGACGGATGAGGCGGCAAGAATTTTGAAGATGAGTCCAGAATCAAAGCACTCTATCACTTTTGATAGAATCAGAACAAAACTTTCCATTCCGTTTATGTGAAGTAGGTTACAGAGTAAAGCAAAAATGTAACCAGTTTCTCTCTCAATTCTAAAATTAGGGTTTTTGTGTTTTTACTAAATGCCTTTGTTGGAGCTTCTCTCTACTCAGGACAAGAAGTCCCACGTTGATATAGAGAAAATGGAGTCATGGCAGACAGGGCTGTGCCAAATTTGTGCTGGTAACCCTGCTTATCACTATAAAAAGACCATCATCTGTTTGTCCACAGGCAGCCTGTGCTCAACTAGACATCCAAGCTCATTGTAACTATTCCCTGCTAAGTTCAACTTCAGATTCTCTCTGTTCTCTTTAAAGGAAAACTTAACATGACTCTTTCCTTGTATTGCAGTAGTTTATACTTCTGTCTCCATCTGTCAGGTCTTTAAGTCCTTATAATATCAAACACTCAACCAGAAATTTATGGCTGTGGGGATATTGAATTGCCTCCAAACAGAAATAGGAGAGACGGCATATTGAATTGCCTCCAAACAGAAATAGGAGAGAGAATTTTCCTCCGTTAAATCACTGTTTCACAAATAGTTATCTTTGTGATTTTGGAGAACACACACTCAATATTTTATTTACAACCAAGGGTCACCCTGCTTCTTATGTTTGTGTGTGTTTAGAAACACTTTAAGAAAACAGTGCATTTGCAATAGGATGACCCCTTTAAAATCAGATCCTCGAGAATTTTGAAATTATCATGAGTAGAAGCCGGAAAAAAACTAAAAACTGACATTTAAAACCTGTAAAAATATTTTATCTTGCAAGACATAAGTCACTTCAGTTCTCTTATGAGACTTGCTATTTCTTTGTTTTTGATTAGGAGTGAATGGGCTCCCTTAGCTATAAAAATAAAAAATAAGTATTAATCCATTGTCTTTGGGGATAACTCTGAAGCTCCATAAACACTGAAGCTGGCATTAGGAAAGAGAAACTATCAGCTCAGTGCACTGATATAAACTGGATGGAGTCTCTGCAGACATTGTTGCTTTTTTTATGGGACAGGCAGTCAGGAAGAGAAAATGTTTTTTTTCCTTTGAAACTTAGAGTATACTACACCTAAAAATTATTCCTCATTTGTGTGAAGAGATTGTATTTTTGTTTGAGCAGAAACTCTGAGATGAGAAGCTAAAATCAGAAAACCTGGGAAAAGCATGTATAAAGCCTTCTTTGAATCAAATTAGAAAAGGGACTCAGAAAAGACTGGACAAAACCTAATGACTTGCAAGCAGGAACACACTGTTAATGTTCTTTTTGTGCTGCTTCACCTGAGACAACCCAGACTTTGAGAAATATGCTGATTTTAGATCATTATGTTCTGAGGTCATTAATTTATTGGCCAGAGTATGAGGTCACACCCACACCCAGTAAGTAGAGTTAGGACTGTCCTTGAAGAAGACAGTGGATATCCCACTGTCAATTACCTGTGAAGAGGCAGTTTCACAAACCCTTAGCCTTTGGTGAGAGCAAAACCCTTTTACCTATTTCTTGCCCCATGGCTATTTATAATACACCTACAAAAACAAACAATTTCTGTTGCTTTCCTGGTAATGAGGATCAAGTCACTGTCAGCTGCCTGGAGGTAGGCTGGGGAGCAGCCCTACCTGTTCTAGAGCTAAGCATGAGTGTCCTGGTAAGACTTCCTAGGAACACGAGTCTGGTTCTCTGGATTCTAAAGGTCGCCCCATCCAGTAGCAGTTGTACATTTTTCAGTGCTAAACTTCCATTGGATTATATCCAAGTATATGGTTTAACAAAACAGTAAATACAATAATAACTAAAATGAAAAACTCGCTAGAGGGGCTCAACAGCATATTTGAACTGGCAGAAGAAAGAACCAGTAAACTTTAAAACAGACTAGTTAATATTATCCAGCCTGAGGAATATAAAAGAAAAAGGGTGAATTAAAATATATATAGTCTCAGAGATCTATGGGACACCATCAAATGTACCAGTATATGCATAAGGAAAGCCCAAAAAGAGAAGACAGAAAAGGGAATAAAGAATATTTAAATAAACAATGGTTGAAACTTCCCAAATTCAATAAAAATGATTAATCTGCACATCTGAGAAGTTTAACAATTCTCAAATAGAATAAACTCAAAGACAGCCACACCTAGACATATCATACAGTTAAATTATGCTAAATTTGACCCTGAGGCTGTCTTCATATCTTTATGCCCTACATAAGGAACTGCATCCTAACTTAGTACATAAAGACTTAACTTAGAATATATTTTTGGTAACAACTGGCTGCGTCTCAGCCAATAACAACAGTCAAGCTTCAGCCAATCCCAGACAGCCAACTGATCAGACCATGTCGACATAAGGCAAATGCCAAGCTATACATAATCAAGCTGTTTCTGTACCTCACTTCCATTTTCTGTCTATAAATACTCCTTGTCCATGTTATGAAGCGGAGCTCTCTGAACTACTGGTTCTGATTGGCTGCCCAATTCACAAGTCATTAGTTGCTCAATTAAACTGTGTTCAGTTTAATCTGTCCAACGTTTTTCTTTCAACAATATTGACACTGTCAAAAGACAACAGCAAAGAGAGAATTTTGGAAATAGCAAGAAAGTGATTCATTATATACAAAGGATTCTCAATAAAATTGACAGCTTACTTCTGATCAAAAATTGTTGAAGCCCGAAGGCAGTGGGATGATGATATTCAAAGGATTGAAAGAAAAACAATCTGTCAACCAAAAAATTTACATCCAACATAACTAGCTTCAAAATTGAAGGAGAACTTAAGATGTACTCAGGCTTTAAAAACCTGAAAGTCATTGGCAGTTAACTCCTGGCCAAAACCAACCTATCTTAGATTATTTATACCTTGTGGCCTAATGGGAACTTTATGCTCCCATTATGGCTCCCCTTATCTTAGAGTTGAAACATTTGATCCTCAATTTATTCCAAACTAAAAATGGGACTGTATCTCTGAATTTGCTTCGAATATATTTTATACATCAATGGGAATTGATAAACACTTATTAAACTTTAAGGTAACCAAACAGCAGATTTAAAAGTACACCTTCTCCTATTTTCAACTGAAACGTGGATGCAATTCTGTCTCTCTGAATCTAAGCATATGTCCGTAATGTAATTTGTGTTCTTTCTCTAAATGTATTTATTGGTCCATCAGGTAAGAATCAAGAGAGGTCACTAGGAAGGTGGAAAGAAGTTACTAACTATAACCATTTTCCAAAATTTACATCAAATTTTCAGTAACTCCTAATAGTTGCATAGGCGAATACACCTCAGAAAAAGATGCTCATCGTTTGACAGCTCTGAGTATAGGCTTTGCTCATCTTTAGCAGAGATGATGCTTTTTTAAAAATCAAGCACTAGCTATATTCATTTGCTCATCTGGATATACTGACCTCGGTCTGATTATCTTTGACAATTGTGTTCAAATCAGCCTCCTCTACTCCTAGAAATCCTACCACAGGGCTCTTTGTATGTTTCATTTTTTTTCTAACTCAGTAGCTCCATTAACCTGTCTGGATTACTTGTCTTTTAAAACCAAAATACATCGTCCTCTATAAATCCTTTTCTGATATCCTGAAAACTGGTCATTCCCTCCTTGGCAGTTCCATTTCCACTTTTATTTCTGAAAAGTACATGTCATATTATCCAGTAATTATCTGCCCACATGGCTGCCACTACCACTAGACTCTGATTCCTCCAGGAATAGCACCTCTCGTGGATCTCTGTATCCCTGACACTCAACACAGTAAGCAGCAAAGTGAAGGGCTCAGTGAGGACTGGTTTAATGAATCACCTGAAATACGTCATTAAACTTCACTAATGAATTATATATATAAAAGACTATAATGCAGTAATTGGAGATTTTTTTTTTTTTTTTTTTTTTTTTTTAGATGGAGTCTTGCCCTGTAGCCCAGGTTGGAGTGCAGTGGCGCGATCTTGGCTCACTGCAACCTCTGTCTCGCGGGTTCAAGAAACTCTCCTGCCTCAGCCTCCCAAGTAGCTGGGATTACAGGCACATGCCACCATGCCCAGCTGATTTTTGTGTTTTTTTAGTAGAGACAGGGTTTCACCATGTTGGCCAGGCTGGTCTTGAACTCCTGCCCTTGTGATATGCCCGCCTCGGCCTCCTAAAGTGCTGGGATTACAGACATGACCCACCGCACCCAGCCAGAGATTCTTAACGTAACAGTGTCTAACACCAGCAACCTGAAAATAAGATACTCTCTGAGAATTCACCAGTGTAAAGAAAATCCTCCGCTTCTTCATGACTACTAGTGATATAGAAGGACATGAGTAGTCAGTCAATGCATTAGGGTACTTTGTATATATTTTATTTACTCAAACACATGAAGCAATACCCTTAAGAAATAATGAATATTGGCCAGGCACGGTGACTCACACCTGTGATCACAGCACTTTGGGAAGCCGAGGCAGGCAGATCACTTGAGGTCAGGTGTTCGAAACAACCCTAGCCAACATGGTGAAACCCCATCTCTACCCAAAATACAAAATTAGCTGGGCGTGGTGGTGCACGCCTATAGTCCCAGCTACTTGGGAGGCTGAGGCGGAAGATCACTTGAACCTGGAAGGGAGAGGTTGCAGTGAGTCAAGATGCACTCCAGGCTGAGTGACAGAGCAGGAAAAAAAAAAAAAAAAAAACCGGAATCAGTGTTAACCTCAGCAATTTGATCACTCATGCCAATCTATGTCGGATCAGCTCTCTTTACAAGTATTTCAAATGTGCCAATGTGTGTCTGAAAATAACAGTGAATTCAGCCTTTGTCCCCGAATGCAGTATATACAGTCAAGTAACTTACAGCACCTACGTTAGTCATTTTATCTCCTTTTACCTAGTACAACGTTTGGCATAAGGTCAATGATAAATGGGTGTTGAGTAAGTTAATTAAACACAATTGTCTTGATTTAAATAATATGAGTATTTCCTGCATCTTTTTCTTGTATTTACTCCTGCTTCTATTCCTAGTCAAAGGCATGATCCTCTCTCTCAACACATCTTGTCACTGAGGAAATAAATCCTTTTTTCAGAATGATTTTCTGTAGCTATTCCTCTAGAGATCAATTCAGCCTCCATCTGCAACACTTGATGTCTCAAATAGAATTGCTTTCCTAGTTTTCCATTTCAGAATTTGCACTGAAATAGTAACAAGTATAATTTGATCACACAGAAATAGTCTCTTTTCATTAAACTCACATCCCTTGTGAACCTTCTTGAGTTTATTCTCAAGACCTTTCTAAATGATTTTCTGCAAGACAATGATAAAACTTCTTATCTCCTAATTTTTCTTCAACCTTTTCTTTTCTAAAACCTTTAGTATTTCTTTTTCTACATCAACTCTTATTTACATTTATTTTCCCAAGACCCACACATTGGTCTAAAGATCAGTCTCAGTAATGTTATCTCCTCTTGTCCTACTTTTAAATACTATGGAGTCACCCTTTTGTCTGTGGTAAAATACATTTCAGTGTAATCAACATATTGGAAAATGAAGTGCTTCCTCACTCTCCTCTATACAATGGGTCATTTGGAAAGAATTATATCTGTTGTATGAGAAACAATTCTAAATATATTCATTGGCCATCTTAGATGAATTCATGCTGGTAGAATATCAGTTTCTTACTATATTAGTTTGCTTGGGCTGCTATACAAAATACCATTGACTGAGTGACTTTAACCACAAATATTTCCCACAGTGCTGGAGGCTGGGAAGTCCAAGATCAAGGTACTGATAGATTCAGTTCCTAGTGAAGGCACTCTTCCTGGCTTGTAGACAGCTGTCCTTTCTCACTGTGTCCTCACATGGGTGAAGAGAGAGAGAGAGTGTATGTTCTCTGGTGTCTCTTCTTCTAAAGCCACTAATCCTTACATGAAGGACTAACTCATGATCCCATCTAAGCCTAATTATGTCCCAAAGGCCCCATCTCCAAATACCATCACACTGGGAGGTAGGGCTTCAACATATGAGTTCTTGGTGTACACAATTCGGTCCACAGCACTAACATAACCCTGTTAAACAGAATAAGTCATAGATAAAACTCAGCCATCTCATTCTTCCTTTAAAGTATACATCTTTCTGATTCATATTAGAATTGTTATCAAAATTTCTGAAATGGTAGAACTTTAAAATAATTGACAATACGACTAATGATCACAATGAGCAGCACAACTCTCTGCCAGGCACTCTGAATCTTTTTTTAAATTTCATCTTGGCCAAAGTAGGCAGGTCAGTTTCAGAGGTTTCAACTTCACTTTCTCCACTATGCTATTTCTTATAGCCAAAGGCTGCAATGTGGGTATTATTCCATCTGCTGAATATATCAATCCCAATTATACATTTAGAGAGGCTGGGCATGTTACCACTAGGTAGGTCTGCAGAATGTGAACCTGACTTTAATCAGGACTGCATTTGTTACTGGTCTCCATAGGTCTCCACTTGGGGGTCTCACGATGAATCTGTTCTCCAGATAGGAATGTCAACTCAGATCCCGAGTCTGCTCTTCAACTGTGTGCACTCTTCCACTGCAGATGATAAAGACATCCTTATTATTTAAGAAGAAGATTATAGAAGAATCTTCTACAATTAGATTATAAGGATGCCTCTGGCTCCCACTTAGAATTTATTCTTTTTGTTTCCGTATACCTCTTCTGTGGACACCACTTATTAATCTACTTACTAATCTCAGTCAACTACTTATTAATCTCAGTTTCTCATCCCTCTGCCTGGGAGCAATAAATCATAGCAATAACCAGCTACCTCCACTGTCTTTATAGGCATTTTTGCCCTCTATCTTTTAATTACCTGAATTATGGCATCTGCAAGGGTGTTCTCATCCACAGGGACATTTTCTCTGATCACCTCCAGTGAAACCTTTAGAAATTGGACCACCACCATGCACCAGAAATAATCAATGCCCTACACATCATCCAGGGTGGTGCCTTTTTGCCCGATGGGAGTAAGCAAGCTAGTTCCCAAATATTCATCTTATTGTCAATTTTCTTGGACCTCCCCATGTCCAGTACCATCACTTTAGTTTAGATCCTCAAGAAATAGATGCATCACAGTTCTAAGAAAATTTTGGCCAGGATGGGAAGACTTCAAAGTCATCCATTAGAGGAATCTGGTGTCCTGCACTGGTACCACTAACATGTTCAGTCATAGGCTGGGAGCAGCCAGGGTGAGCCTTGGCTAGTAAGAATGTGGTACTAAATTAGCTGGGTTTGTCAGTTAAGATCTGAAACAGGAGGTCTAAGTGACACTTTTTTTTTTTTTTTGTGGTTGCTACAATAGGAGAGAGTCCTTGTTTGGAGAAATTTACACTGTTATATTTAAGGATATTGGGCATTATGTCTAAAATTTGTTTTTAAATGTTCCAGAAAAATGATAATAGTGAGAGATTAAACAAATGTAGCAAAATGTTAATAGTTGGAGAATACAGATGAAGGTTACATGAGAACTTTCATGCTGTTCTTGCAACTTCTCTGAAAGTTTAAAAGTATTTCAAAATAAATTAACTTTTAAAAATGTTTTAAATCTAAGTTGTTTTGTAAACCTAACTCAAAGGAAAAATAAAATGTTTCACACTTAAGTTAATTATATTATAAGGAAGTGAGTCCACATTCCTTTTACATATAAATTAAATTGGAGGAAGATACAAAGTGAAGAGAAGACTTTTTAAAATATTAAAGTAGCTTTTTATTCTAAAGGAAAAAGCCTTGTTTTACCCATATGAAAGCATATATATATATATATATATATATATATATATATATATATGTGACAATACTGGAGGAGAGAGAACATCTTCAGAAGGTAAGAAGAGGGTGAACCCAGAACACGTGAAGAGGAGTATGCTTTCTACAGGGGGATGGAAACTATTGTAACTAGAGACAAAGCAGACACAGCAGGTCAAAATGGTGCTGGAGGGTCTATAATATTTTTTGGAAAGTTTCTATATTCTCAACGAAAGATGAGGCAATGTTAGACAGTAGGTAGGGAGAGGTATAAGAGGAGATTTGTGAAGAAGGTAGCCTTGAAATAATCATTTGGGAATGACTATTTCAGTAGGAAACAAGCACACTAGGAGGAACAGGGCTATGGCCAGATGGTGGTCAGTGAGTGGTCATCTAAGATTTGTTCTATGTATTGGCTTCTTATTGATGCTGTATTACCACATTACCACATACTTGTGGCTTGAAACAACAGAAACTTTTACAGTCTGAGAAGTCAGTACTCTGAAATCAGTTTTGTGGAGTTAAAATCAAGGTACAATCAGGGCCACATCCCTCTGGAGAGTCTAAGGGAGATGCCATTTCTGCGCTTTTTCCAGCTTCCTACATTCCTTGATCATAATCCCTTTCCCTATCTTCAAATCCACCAGGGTAACATCTTCAAATTTCTCCCTCTCCCGGACCTCTGATTCTATCTTCACAATTCCTACTTTGAACTTCAACCTCCTACCACCCTCTTATAAGGATTCGTGTGATTACATTAGGCTCACCCTGTCATCCAGGATAATCCCCCCATCTCAAGAGCCGTAATTTAATCACATCTGCAAAGTCCCACATTCACAGGTTCTGGGGATCAGGACACGGGCATCCTTGGTGGGGGCATTACTCTGTCTATCACATATGATGACTGAGAAGTGAATACAGTCAAAAAAGTTGCGTTTTTCTACAGCTGATGGGAAAGAAGCCATGGAAGAAGCAGAGAGCTTGGTTTTTACCACAATTGTAACTCTGCCAACCCTGGAGGGAGAGAGGACTAAACAAGCTAAAGATAATTACAATGATAGACCTTAAAATCTAAGTTGGATAAGAAAGAATGAGAAGACACATTGATGGGGGTGAGGGTGATTCATAATGAGACAGCAGTAAGGCCAATGGGCTAAAGGTCTGGATGGTGTCAAAGCATTGCTAAATAAGATGCCTCAAGTAGACTAGTAGATGCTAGGACTCAAGACTTCAGAAGCATAAAATCATGAGGTCAAAGATGTGACCACAGAAAAGAAGTGCTGAGGTGAGGTGAAAAAACACTGATTGGATTCAAAGGGGCCACTCAGGAATTGCTGTGATTAAGAAAGCTGGAAAGAGGTAATTCACTGAATAAAAGGAGTTAGGTTGATATTTGTTGACAGATGCAGGCCATGGAAACTAGAGTAAAACATTTGTTTCTAAACATGCTTATTCCAGCTAATCCTGTAGTTTTGCCTTGTTAACATACCAAAAGCCAATTCCTAAGTATTACTAGATAGAAAATTAAAATCATTCCTGTGCTGATCTCTTTCGTGAATTGCTAATAATCTGGGTTACTTGGTATTTTGGGCTAAATTGTGCCCCCAATAATGCCTACGGCGAAGCCCTAACACCCAGTACCTCGGAATATGAAGGTATTTGGAAATAGGACACTTAAAAAGGTAATTAAGTTAACATGAGGGTGTCATAGGATGGATTGTAATCCAATCTGATTGGTGTCCTCATAAGAGGAGGAAATTAGGACACACACACACACAGAGACACCATAGGTGGGTGTACAGAGTGACAATCCTGATGACATGGCAAGAAAGTGGCCTCCTGTAAGGCAAGGAGAGAGGCTCAGGAGAAACCAAACCTGACTCCTTGACTTCTGACTTCTAGCCTCCAAAACTCTGAGAAAATAAATTTCTGCTGTTTAAACCATCCAGTTGGAACCACCATGCCTACTTTGTTTTAGAGATTATTAGCTAGAAATTGTTCCTCGTTTTAACACTACTTTAGAAATTTCTTCCTACCTGGAAAGTTCTTTTTCTTTAGGATCTCGGAATTCATTTCCTCTTACTTAATTCCGACTTCTCAGAGTCTTAGTGAAAGCGAAGTGAGGAGTATTAATGGGAGCAGAGAGAGGTGGTGGGCAAAATCCCATTATGGTCTGGACTTGACTTTGATCTGCATGGAGGCAGTCTTGGTATATGGAGACTGTGTTGTGAAATGCTCCTTGGAAAATATGCACGAGTGAGTCTTCCACAGGCTGTGTCTGGAAAAGTCTGAGTGCAAGCCGGCAGTAATTTAAGACCAACTTAGGAGTCCAAGTTCTTTCTAGCCTGCCTCTACCACATGTTTTCCTTGTGACAACTGATTTTCCCTTGACAGGCCAAGGGGTTTTGTCATTTTTGAGTTAATATGTTTTTGCTAAAACATTCAGGAAACAAGCAGGAGTAGGAGAATAGGATGTACAGTTCTAAGCAAACAAGCAGTGAAACATAAAAATTAAGTGCCTTATGAAGGAGAGCTTGGCAAGATGATCCGCATTCTCCCACCAAAGACATTAAAAAGGCAAATGTCTCCATTTGGAAATGTTACAATGGGAACATAATGTTGTGTTCTTGTGTAGTCCAACTCATGTTTTTTAGCTACCATGGCATTAATTTGTGGATAGGTTTCTACTCTTTTGGATCTTCAAGTATTGGTAGAAACCATGAAAGTTTTGGTCACCAAATAATTTGTGGAGTTCCAGTAGGGAAAAAAAGAGCAGATATTGGTCAGTAAACACAAGCTGGGTAAAAGTCTTCACATTGTTTATTTCCTGTGTCACCCGTCTGACTCATCTTTGGCAGCAGAGGCCTTTTGTAAAAGTCTACACCTGGTGTCCTCAATTGAGGCAGGCCACCTGCCCCAAGAGGAGCCAATCCACTGTAACTACTTGGAGAGCAACCTTCACAACCTTCACAGCCTTCACAGCATCCATTAGGTAGCACACTCCATCTTTAACTTGTCCTATGAGGCCTTCCTGCTGTTCCGTCAGCTCCTGCACCAAGTGCAGGGTGGATGCTCTCATCCAGAACATATCTGGATTTAATGATGCTCCATTTGACAGCCAAGACTGTGCATAAACAGTAGTCCTGCCACGAATGCCTATCACTGCCAAAAATGCATGACAAGAGGAGAGCGTGTGTTAGAATGCTTACAGCACAAAGGGGTACGTGCATGTATTTTTAAACAAACAGCAAAATTTAAACTGTAATTATTACTCATGCCTCCTTCATATGAATTTCCCTCACTGTGAGAAAAAAATCAATTTTAATGTGTTTCATGAAATCAGAGAAGCGAAACCCCTCATTTTACCAGTGAGACCCAAAGAAGTCTTTGTTCAATGTCACACAGAAGCTCACGATGTTTGCTTAATATTTGATCAAAGATGCTTGTTAAAAGTTCACATGGTCTTAGGATTGCAGGTTCTAATGGAGTGAGCCTGGGTCAGGACCCAGAAATCTTAATTTTAACAACCACCTCCCCTTCAGTGATTTGAATGCAGGTGAGAAATACTTGGAGAATTAATTGCAGGTCTCAGTCACTTCTGTCTTCAGTGGCAGCAGCTACCCGTGACTTCAGTAGCCTGAAGGTCTCTTGCCAAGTACCTTCACCATAATATTCTTGTTTTAAATTAGAAACAAATCTTTGGAACTCATATTGAGCTACAGCTGCTACAAGCATGGCTCACAGGCAGCTAAAGTGTTTGTAATTATTCAGGAGGCAGCAAAAGGATGTTTATAATAAACATTTTATTTAGAAAAGTATTAAATCCTGGAGATGAAATAGTAAAATAAATAGCACTTAGAAAATTGTAAGGCCTAGGCTAAAGTGACTGCCTTTTAAAGGCAGACAAAGCTGGAGTTGAGAAAAGTCTCCCTGATTTCCTCCAAAGCCCTATATTTACCCAGTGTCAGCCAGTCCACATAGGAAGGGACAACTTGGCAGGGAGGGACCACTGGCAGGTGACAGTGGAAAGACACTAATCTGGGAGTCAGGAGATGTGGCCACTGGCTTTCACTGTTCTACTAACTAGGTAGGTAGACTCAATTAGGTCACTAACACTATTGAATCTTGGTTTTCTGTCTGTAAAAAACAAGCCTGCAGTGGCTTCTAATCTGACAGCTCATGAGAACTACCTGGGGGTACAGATTATTTGACTGTACTCCCAGAGATTTTCATTTGATAGGTCTACCTCCCCAGGCACAAAGATATTTTCAGATCCAGTAGGTTCCATGGAAACTCACATCCGCTTCAATGTTCAAAGATTCCACCATAGCCCAGCCTGAAGGTGGAGTGGGGAAAAGACATGAGCAACAAGAACCAGAAAACTGTGCCCAGTGAAACTGGCTTCAGACTCAACCTGAGAGCAACTGACCTGGTTTAGAGGTGACATATTCTAGAAAGTGCTTTCTGCCTTAACTAGGAATCCTGAATTCAGTACACTGAACACTGTGAATGACCTGTTTATTTACATAAATTTACCTTAGAAATTGTTCATGAATTCTCCTTTAGATAGGTTATTTTAATTTTTTAAGTTGACAGATAATCTTGTATGCTTTTATCGTTTATAACATGATGTTTCGAAGCATGCATATATTGAGGAATGGATGTTTTGATTCTTATAGCATCCCACAGCACATCCTATGTTCTCTTGAACACAATTCAAGGTATAAAAAAATCTAGCGGTTGGATCATTTGGAGCTCGATTCTCTTTTAAATTCACTTGTTTCTAGTCATGAATGGATCTCAAATGAATTCAGCCATTTTTCCCTCACTCTTTTGAGGGAAAATGAATGCAGTTATTATAATTTTCACTAGTGAAAGAGTATCTGATGCTTAGACTCACATAAAATTACAATGGCCAAAGTAACACACATAATAAATCAGAAGACAAGGGTTACCTTGTAGCAGTGGTTCCCAGGGGGGACTGGTTTCATGGAAGATAATTTTTCTACAGCCAGGGCAGGGAGGGGGGCCTGGTTTTGGATGAAACTGGTCCACCTCAGATCATCAGGTATTAGTTAGATTCTCATAAGGAGCAGGCAACCTAGATCCCTCGCATGCGTGGTTCACAATAGGGTTCGCACTCCTACGAGAATCTAATGCCTCTGCTGATCTGACAAGAGGTGGAGGTCAGACAGTAATGCTCACTCACCCCTTGCTCACTTTCTGCTGTGTGGCCCGGTACAGCATGGACTGGTACCAGTCCACGGCTGTGGGGTTTGTGGACCCCTGGCTTATAGAATCACTCAGATACTTGGGCAAGTATGCTATGTACTAGAATCACTAGAACTTTTCTACAAATGTTCATTGAGAAATACTGTCTGGAAATCTCTGTGCTACAGGTGTTAGAGGAGAGTCCACATTCTACAATCTTCAAGTTATGTGACTGGGGTAGAGGATGAATATAGAAAGGCAACTACCAGTACCTACTTCACTCACCTAAGTTGCTTATACTACAACATGCGGCATAAATAGAGGTGTGCTGGAGCTGGCTAATATCAGCCTGCAAGATTCAATTGTTAAATTTTCAGGAATTTTGCAAGTCAGTTGTTAAATATAGCCATAATTAAAAATTAAACTATATAAATGTATAATAAAATTATATTACAAGTAATGATGATGAATACTCAAAACTCATCACTTCCTAATAATTTTACTACATTTTACTATTGTCTATACTCTTGGAGTGATTTATATCCATTATATCTGTTGTATGGTGGAAATACAACAAAATAATATACATCTCTTTCCAGCCTCGAATTCAGTGACATCATGTTGGTAGCTTGAAATCAGCCATGATGGTCAGGTTTACACCATAGAAAACAGCAAATGCTACAGACCAGGGCTTGAATTACTGTTCTGTTGATTGTCTAAACTGGGGGTTGGCCAACATCTTTGACAGAAGTTCAGAGAGCACATATTTTAGGCTTTACAGGCCATACAGTCTCTGTCGTAACTACTCAATGTTACTGTCATAGTGAAAAAGCAGCCACAGACAATTTGTAAATGAATATCATGGCTATGTTCCAATAAAACTTTATTTACAAAAAGAGGTGGCAGCCAGATTTGACCCATGGACAGTGGAGCCCAAAGGTTGAGGTCAGCTGAAAGAAATGAGGATGGTCCTGTCACATAGAAACTGGTCCTGTCACATGGAAGCTGGTCCTGTCACATGGAAACTCAAGAGATGCCCCTCAAGGCAGAGAGGGGTTGGTCAAAATACACTGGCTTCTTCCCTCCTCCAGCCCTCCAGTTGCTCACCAAGGTATGCCATTGATCAAACCCTAAGAAAAGCCAGATGACGGTGATGAGAGGAAGCACTGTCTGCAGCTGTCACTCCATACTTAACAAAGTGATGGAGAAAATATTCATGCACATCACATTTAAAAGGATGTTGTGATATAATGCAACCATTACATCATAAAGAGCGCAAAAAAGTTGAGGAAACATTTTTCCAGTATTCTAAAACTATTTTCCAAGTCAGCAAATTCTTCTCATCTCATTGATGAAACAGCATATATCATGGCAATTTCACTTTCATCTGAATTGCTAACATAAAATATCAACAAACACGTCAGAACTTCTTTTAAAACATATTTGTTTTAAAAATAATGCGTCTCTAGACTTTTTGTCAGGTGATTGGTCACATATAATTGGCTGACATACAATCACTTAGGTGTTTTTTTTCCTTCTTCCTTTTTCCTTTCTTCCTTTGTTTTTTAACCTTTAGACTCAGAACACTTACCTCTAGCACTTGTTTTCCTAATTTTCTGTACAAATTAGGATAGTTTATACTACAAGGTAACAAACATCCTAATTCAACCTGCCTTTGAAATGAAGGGAGTTCCTTGGCTTAAATAACTGGAAGTCTAGAACACTAAGCAGGTTTCAGAGTTGATAACGTCTGTGTCTCTGGCTCCAAGTCCTGCTGTTTCGCCCTCTGGTGCGTGTGGCTTCCTGCTTATGAAGTGACTGCAGCACTTCTGGGCACACATCAGCTGCCAACAACATTCAGAGGAAGCTTAGAAAAAACAAAACAAAACAAAACAAAACACTCTCCCAGAAGAGAAAAGATGCACTTTCCTCATAATCTCTAGCACAGCACTCTTTAGTGCTTATTGGCACAAATTAGGTCCTATGTCAATTCCTGAACCAGTCCTCAGAAAGGGGGATAAGCTTATGTATAGGCCCACCCCTGGAGTCTTGAGGCAGGCTGGGTTGAACACCTGAACAAAAGGGAGGAGGGAGGATTTGGATGATGAAAAGGCCACTGAAGAGATCCACTATTATTTATTTCTCATTTACCTTTTCTTTTGGTTCTCATTTTCTCTGCAGCTTAATCTCAACTGAGATTGCTAAAAAGGAGGTGTGTTCATAGCGGTTACGCTAAGTAAGCATTGAAAATTACCCCGTTGGATATGATAAAATAACTCCATTGGTCTGTAAAAAAGACCCATAGCTCATTGATCAGAGCTTCAGTTAGTTCCAGAAAGGTCCAAAGTTCATAGCCCTTAATTGATTTCAGTCAGTTAGAGCCAGTTGTGATGAAATTCAATATTATGTTTTATATCTCCTAGATGAGAGTAAAATATTTTCTTGCCCAATGCAGTGGTGAGCACCTGTAGTCCCAGCTACTTGTGGGACTGAGGCAGGAGGAGTGCTTGAGCCTAGAAGCTCCAGGCTGTGGTGCACTATGATCACACCTGTGAATAGCCACTGCATTCCAGCCTGGGCAACATAGCAAGACCCCATCTCTAAAAATTAAAAAATAAAATAAAATTATTTTTATATCATTTTGAACCCATATCAATCTGCGTTCAGCAAGAAACACAGGAACCACACTAACATTTAAATACAGAGAATTTAAGTCAGAGAATTGGATACACAGGAGATAAAAGAGTTGAAAAATCAGAGGAAGATAAGAGATTAGCAAAAGCAAGAAGCTACTACCCCAACCCTAGGCTGGGGGAACAAAGGAAAAGTTGGTGACAGTGGAGCCCAAAGGCTGATGCTGTCTGAAGTGAGGACCTTGATGGTCCTGTCACATAGAAACTGGAAGAGATGTCCCTCAAAGCCGAATGCAGGGAGTGGTGGTCAAAATACCCTGGCTCCTTCCTTGCTGCAGCCCTCCAATCTCTCACCAAGGTGTCCCATTGGTCAAACCCCAATATAAGCCAGATAAGTGGGAAATTGAGGACAACAGGAAGCACTGTCTGCAGCTGTCACTCCAGTTCCCATCCTTTGCCTATAGAGCAGAGAAAGAATGGATCTGATCACAAATGGATCTGGTACAGAAGGTCTTGGAGGTATGTGTATAAATGTACATTTACAGAGACACTCCTAGAAGTTCATCTACACAGAAGAATGTTATTGTTTTTCTGGGTTATAATAGTCTTATTTTCTTATATTTAATTGTTTTTATTCTCTGATTTTTCTTCAATGAATATATATTACTAAAGTTATTTTTTAAAGATTACAAATTGTTTTAAAGAATTACATTATTAAAAAAGGAATTGCAAATATTTGGTCAACAAGTCACTCTGCTTTCATAAAATTTTCCGTATTGTTGTTCATGTCCATGTTGCCTGGGAGGGCATGTAGGTGTAATCCATCATGAGAAATAAAGTCAAATTCTCCAGGGTGGAGTATTTGCAAGGAAAAACAAACTTCCTTTTGCCACTCTTAGCTGCTTCTCAAGAATAAAATATTAACATGTCAATGTGTTAACAGAACTGATTTTTTTACTCTCAGAAAAGATTCTATCTCTTCCAGGGATAAAAAGTGGAAGTAAAATAATGGTTGAAGAAAAAGAATATTTCATTCTGCCACAGTTCTCATGGTTCAAATATTTGCTCCCTACGGAAGAGTAAAGTGTAATTGCAGGATTCTCACAAGGCTGGCAGGATGCAATTGACAGAAAGGTGCTGATGGACAAAGTTACATGCAAATATATGTAAAGGAGACAGTTTACTGCAGATGAATACACAAATAGGGAGGGTCATATAGTAGCATGTCCCAACTTCCAAAGCCCTGTGAATATACCACGTTACTGGGGGAAAGCAGGGAGGTAGTGTGGAATCCAGTGGGCTCATCAGGAAGGCTCTCCTTCACCATTCTCATAGTGTTTTTATAGTCACGTGGCGCTGTCTGCAGATGCTGGCCACCTGCTTGCTTGAACAGTAGATATAAGTAACTACTAACAATGCCAACCCATTCCCAAATGCCTCTTAAATGATTAAGAGACTAGATGAACTGAAAATCAATTTTCCCGGCATGCTACTCCCTGGTACAAAGTATCTCAACATTGACTGCCCATTAAATTAAGCAGGGAAGCATGTTTTAACACCAATACCAGGATCCCATGCCTAGAAATTATCCACATGTTCTACTTGTCAATTGCAGCCAGGGTTTGAGATCACTCCCGGTGAGGACCAGGCCAAAGTCCACCAAGGTTTATTTCTGAAAGTGTTCCCTGATGCACATACATGAATCTCCTGCTAGGGATAGGATCATAGCTACTCTGCCTCTCTGCCTCAAAGCAAAGACTAAATGGAATTTTCTAGCTGTTAATATTAGACACTTTTAAAAAGACATTTTGCTTAACTATCACCCACTCAAAAGGAGAATTGAAGACAACAAGGTCAATTTAGCCTGTGGCTAGGCAGCAGCCTAAGACCTCTTTCCGCAACACAGAGTGATGTTCAAGAAGGACAAATCATTTACCTAACTTCTCTACAAGTGTCTTGGCTTTGTTAATTTTTAGTCCCAAGACACATCTGTAATAAAATTTAGGCACATATCTATAAACACAAAAACCACAGATAAATTTGCTGGTTTTAGCCCAAGTCCTACTTTGAGCAATAGGACCTTAGCTATATAATTTTCCTCATTTGCAAGGAAAAACAAACCTTCCTTTTGCCGCTCTTAGCTGCTTCTCAAGAATAAAATATTAACATGTCAATGTGTTAACAGAACTGATTTTTTTACTCTCAGAAAAGATTCTATCTCTTCCAGGGATAAAAAGAAACTGAAAAGGGGTGATATGGTTTGGATGTGTGTCTTCACCAAGTCCCACGTCTAATTGTAATCCTCAGTGTTAGACACGGGGCTAGGTGGGAGGTGACTGGATCATTGGGGTAGTTTCTTGTGAATGGCTTAGCACTAGCCTCTTGGTGCTGTTCTCAGGATAGCAAGTTCTCCTGAGACCTGGTTGTTTAAAAGTGTGTAGCACCTCCCCCTCCCTCTTGTTCCTGCTCTCCCCATGTGAGACACCTTGCTCCCACTTTGCCTTCTACCATGACTGTAAGTTTCCTGAGGCCTCCCCAGAAGCTGTGCAGGTACTAAATCATGCTTCCTGTACAGCCTGTGGAACAGGGAGCCAACTAAACCTCTTTTCTTTATAAATTATCCAGCCTCCAATATTTCTTTATAGCAATATAAGAATGAACTATACAAGGGGGTCATTTGGTTTGCAATTTAAATGTCTCTTCTCCCAGGAAAAAGTCCCAGTTCCCTAAGTTCATGTCCTTTTCATATGGTTCTGCCACCCCCTCTACTTCCCTATCAGACCACATTTCATCCTGTTTTATACTGTCCTGGTATTACCCAGTAAAGCAGGGATTCTGTTCTCCTGTTCATCCTTGTCTCACCAATGCCAGGCAGGGTACACACTGCAGGGGAGATAGATAGCTATTCTTCTACTTTCATCAAGTGACTCTCTTCTTCTTTTTATTTTTATTTATTTATTTATTTATTTTGCATGCTTGGAGTCAAATATCTTAATATCTCTTTTTAAAAACCACACTCTACTTAATACTTTAGGGAACATGATAGAAACATGAACTCCTTCACATCCTCGTCACTGTTGTCATACATAGTAACACCTTCAGAATTGACTTGGGAGTTTAAACCAGGTCTACTAATTTATAAAAACAAATCTTAACAGACAACTGAGTAAGACTGAGGAAGGTAGCCCAAATTGGAAAGAAACTCCAAGAATTTATTTCTAGGGAAAAGAAAAATAAACTTGAAGGAAAGTAAGTCAAAGAGTGAGCACAAGCATCAGAGGTGAATTGAAGGGGAGCCTGCTGACTGACACGTGGGAGAATTGTTAGATGATGACAGGCCATTTAGGCGGAGATTTACACTCTTAGTGGTTGGGAGTGCTTGGAAAATAATCAGCAGTCTGTTATCACTGAAAAAAATAATGTTACAAGATGTGAGCCAATAGTACAAAGTAATAATCTCAAATACCTAAAAATCTTCCTGATTTTGTCTTAATATTGTAGAAGGAGATGTCTAATGGAATGTATATTTTTAGAATCTCATACTTTTCCAAATGTTCTCACTTTTCTTCAAGCAAAGCAAAGGTACATTTAAGCCATTATTTTAAAGAAAAAATATCTTGTTAAAAATACATTTTTCCCAGCTTCTACATCAATTTCCTACAGCCTTGAATAAATAAATGTTTGGCTAATGTTATCTCTTTAAAAAAAAAAGAAAGAAAGACAAATTATCTTGTGTTTCTAGGCACTAAAAGCCTCCACTAAGTAAATTGCGTCTTTAAAAATTTGCCCCTTTTCCATGAAAATGTAGGAGGAAAAAAACCTACTAAATCTCTTTCAAACAGTTCTATAGAATTTTCTTTCTCTTCTTGCTGTCTCCATTTTGTGAACACATGCTTGACTCCCAATACCTCCATCTGTCTTGCAAAAATGAAGATCTGGTACATACATTCTTCTCCTAGGTATTTGTCAAAACTCAGAGACAAGGCTGTACTCTCTTTCACACGCTGTCTTTCCTGCACTCCGTATTCTGTCACAGGCAGGATGGAAGTGCTCTTGGTATTTCTCCACTTTTCTCCTCCCCATCTCACCAGCAGATCTTTATATTCCCCCTTCCTGGTGGCAGAAGAGGAAAAGAAGGCTAGTTTCTACAAATACAACGTTTAGCCAAAAAGAAAAACTGTGTCAGTAAAGCAGACTCCCCTTGCTGATAGGGGAAGTAGTCAACTGAGAAATGCTGTTGGAAACCGTTGCTTAAGAACAAAAAATAAATTCAAGCACTCAAACAACCAGGAGACAAGTTGATGGGTTGTGAGCCATGCTGAATTAGAAACTAAAACATTAGGAGACAGTACTAAACAACACGCTGTTGGGCTTAACCTCAGTGGTCAACATCAGTAAGGTCAATACCAGTTTATTATCAGCTCTTATGCTAGAAGTCCTTGTTTAAGGCAAAAGACTGACGTTTCCTGCCGGGCCTGGGAATTATGTACACATGAAAAGCAGGTCAGGTCGCAGCGGCCTGACAGCTACCCAGTATAGTAGGATAATATGTTTAGGGATTAACTGAGGTTTCTCTCCCTATCCCCTGTTTTAAAAAACAAACAATAATATTTAAACAAATTAGTTATGAAAATATATCAAAATTGTACTAAATCTTGCTTCAAGGGAAAAGTCCTTAGCAGACCAATTGAAAGATTCAGTAGGGTATTTTGGAGGAATAAACAATGACTCTATGGGTGTTTCTCAACCTCAGCACTATTAGCATTTTGGACCTGATAATTCTTCATTGTCAGGATGTACAGGATATTTGGTAGCATCCCTGGCCTCTACCACTGAATGCCAGTAACACCAACACCCCAAGTTGTGACAATCAGAAAATACCCTCAGACATTGCCAAATGTTCCCTGGGGGACAAAATTGCATTTGGTTAAAAAGCACAGTTAGATTAACATTGTTAGACTCAAAAAACAAAAACAAAAAAGAATGGTTTGTTAAACGTGATTAAATTCTTGACAGACATCAGCTGGCTAGGTGAGTGACTGGATTCCCAAAACAAGTTTTGATCCCATTAAAATCCCTCAGGAAATTGCTTAAATATTTTTTCAGGAATGCTATTTCCCACCCCCCTCGAAGGAGACTGTGAATTACATCACACAAAAGTTCTGTCCCAGATGAGCATTGGGGCAATTTTCTTTTACAGTCTTCATGGACACATTTATTTGTGTTCATTACCCTCTCCTCAAGCATTTAAGTGATAACAATGACAGCTTTTCATCTGTGCTGCCGTTGAGGGAAGGAAGCATGAAAAAGTAAGATGGATGAATTTCTAAATATTATTATTAAATACCTAGCTAAAGCAATCATGGAAAGTTAGTCCATGAAAGCCAGACCTCCTCTTGTAAGAACTCGGCTTTTTGAAAGACCAAACATGTATTAAACTCAAAGTTTTAGAATCTGGAGCACTGAGAGTAGAAAAAGATGCAAGATGCAATATTCCCACCAAAAGGAAAAAAATGGTAGAAATAGAGATCAAATTAGATACATGGAGTTATTTCTGAAAGGGCTCTATCCCTGACCTCAACCAAAGTTAAAACACAGATATGGCAGAGGGGGTGATACATCAGGAAACACACCCAGATCCCAAAGCAATAAGGGCAGGTCAAAACAAACTCTAACAGGCTACGAAGGGCTGAAAAACTGACTCTGTAGTAGAGAGCTAGTGGACTGACCACCCAAATCAAGTTTCAAATGAGAGTCACAGCTAGACCTTGGAGAACTTACAGCTTCACCAAGAGCTGGGTCAGCTGAGTCAGCAGAATGAGACCTCTCCTCCACAGGTCATGGGAAAAGTATGAGGGAGTTAAACCAGTGGTGGATACCCCAACAGTGGATGCAGCAACAGCAGAGTGGGAGGGGAAAAAGCAGGGCAGTGGAGAAGATAGATCTCAGAGAGTACATGATTTAAAAATTTTAAACAGTTCTTGATAGCAAAAGACAGCACTAGATTTGTGAAGCTAAGAAAACTATACTGACCTCTCCCCTTCTGAGGAGTTCAGGAAAATACATCTCACCTAAACACTAGCAACAGAATGATTGTAATTGAATTCCCCATAAAGTTATAAGCAAAAAGTGAATAAAGAGTAGAACAATATTACTGCAAACAACAAAGTCATCCAGAAATTTATGTACAAATATAAATATATAATATTTTAAGCAGCTTAAAATAATTTAAGGTAATAGTAGAAGCTACAAAAGTACAACCTAAATCATAACTTTCAAATCTCAGAAATGAGATGTTTGGGCAAAAGAGAGCTGACAGAGCAGAAAAATCATAAGGTAAGTCAGGAATTAAGACAAACTAGAAGGAACACAAGAGAAAACAATTGTACCATAAAAGAAATAGGAGATGAAAGGAAGAAAGTTTTAAAAACCAAAAGGAAATGAAGATAGAAAAGATTAAAAGGATCTGAAAGAAAGTAATATAGAAGACAGGCAAAGAAGCCTCAGCATACATATAATAGGAGTTAACAAAATATCTATAATTCAATAAAATTTCCTAAAATAAAAAGAAAGGTACATATTTGAAGGGCATTTTGTCTACCTGGAAAAAAAATTATACCAGGCAGTCAAACATCAAAACATTGTCTAATGAAACTATCACCCAAAAGAATAGGGGATGTGAGGATTCAGACTAACAGACCAAGTCACTTATAAGGGAGAAAAATCAGATTGACCAGACAGTTTAAAACCGCAGTATTTTATGCCAGAAGACAATTGAATAACATCAAACTGGCTCAAGAAAAGAAAATATGACCCAAGTATTTTTATTTTATTTTATTTATTTTATTTTAGAGATGGAGTCTCACTAGGTCACCCAGGCTAGAGTGCAGTGGTGCGATCTCGGCTCACAACCTCCACCTCCTGGGTTCAAGCGATTCTCCTGTTTCAGCCGCCTGAGTACCTGGAATTATAGGCGCCCACCACTATATTTGGCTAATTTTTGTATTATAGATAGAGACGGGATTTCACTGTGTTGGCCAGGCTGATCTTGAACTCCTGATCTCAAGTGATTCACCTGCCTTGGCCTCCCAAAGTTCTGGGATTTCAGGCATGAGTCACCGTGCCCAGTTCAAGTATTTCATATGTAGGTATATTGACCTTTCAATATAAAACCACAGAAAAAGTGTTGTGAACATATAAGAATTGAGTAAATATTGTTCCCATCAATACTTCCTAAGAATTCTAGAAAATGAGTTTTTCTAGAATCTGGAGAGACAGGCACAAAATGACTGTTGTTGAGCATTAAATACATATTTACCTGTAATACTCACTTTTCTTTAATTTTTATATTGTTTTATAAATTGCTACTTTACTAAATTTTTGTTTATGGTACTTTCCACATTGATTTTTGGAGGCTATTCAGATACATAATCATATTATCTGCAAGTAGATATAGCTTTGTTTTTTCATTTTAATTCTTATTTCTCTGATTACTTTGTCTGATTTAAATTTATTGCCTACTACCTCTAACATAATGTAGAGATGCACAACCTTGCAATGTTTCTCATTTTAGCAGGAAGTCCTATTATGCTTGTCTATTAAGTAAAACTGACTTTAGTAGTCTGAAGTATACATATTTTATCTTGTTTAGAAAGTATCCACCATATTCTATTTTATTGAACTGTTGTCTAATATTGTCAAATTATTTTTCTGCATCTATGGAGATAATCATATAATTTTTCTCCTTATTTGTATTAAAATGATAGATAATATTAGCTGATTTTCTCATGATGAGCTTTGCTTTGCAGGAAAACAACTCATTTGGTCATAATGTATTATCTCATTAATTGGTCATTGGGTTCTTTTTGACAATATTTAGAATATTTTAATTGATGGCGATGAGTGCTATGATCAAATATAAGTGTTCTCCCCAAATTCATGTGATGAAAGTAACCCCCAAGGTGAAGTATTAAGAGGTGGGGGGTCTTTGGGAGGCTATTAGGTCATGAGAGTGGAGACTCCTTGAATAAGATTCATGCCTTATAAAGGAGGCATGAGGTTGCCTGCTCGCCACTTCCGCTATGTGAGGATACCACAAGAAGTTGCCCTCTATGAGGAATTGTCCTTCACTGTACACCAAATCTGCAGTGCCTTGATTTCATACTTCTCAACCTTCACAATGGTGAGCAATAAATTCTCTTGTTTATAATTTACCCAATCTGAGGGTATTTTGTTAAAGCAGCCCAAAAGGAACAAGACAGTAAGAGTGACCTGTAGTTCTATTTTTTGGAGCAAATTTTGTCAGGTTTTGGGATCAATTTACTTCATAAAAAGAATTTGGAAGATTTATTTTTAAACCATGTTTTGGAATAGTTTAAATACTGTTAGGATTAACTGATCTTTAAAGTTGTAGTAAATTCCTGTGTGAAACCATCTGGGCCTCATAGTGGAGTGTTGTTTGACTTTTCTATTTCTTATCTCTTAATTGGTCCATTTAAGCTTTCTATATCTACTGTTAAATTGCATTACACCATGAATTTACCCATTTCAAATTTATTTTCAGAGAGTAGTGCAAAGTAGTCTCATAATTTTTAAAGTTTTCTCTCCTCTGGACTTTTTTGTTTCTAATTTGTGTATTCTTGAGCTTCCTCTGTTATTTCTTCATTAATTTGGACAGTGGTTTGTCTATTTTGTTGATTTTTCCCAAAGAACCAGATTCTGAACTTATTTTTTAGTACTCCTTTTTTGTTTTGTTTTCTAATACATTATTTTCCCATTTTATCTTTATTAATTGCTTCCTTTTTTGTTTCCTTTGTAATTCTCTAGATTTTTGTGTAAGGTATACCATTCATTTACTTTCATTTTATTGGCATAGTTATTTAATGCTTTTGTAGAAACAGGAGTCTCATTATGTTGCCCACGATGTGTACTACTGTTCTGACATACTTATGGCAATAAAAGCACATTCTGAAGATCTAGCCTGATATAGAAACTAAGAACATTACAAACACATGAGAGACTGGTTGATTTAATAGTGTTCCACCCATACCATAATGAAGCCATGAAAATAAATGAGTTAAATGTATACAGGTTGCCTGGCAGAAATTTCTACAGAGAGTTGTTTAGTGAGAAAGCAAGACGCATAAAAGGCTATATAATTTTCTCTAAAATAAACAATGATAAGCCTTTCAATACATACTCAAATATAATTAATATCCAAGGAAAAGGACTGGAAGGATAAATACATTAGTTACTTGGAGGAGAAGGGAGAGTAGGTGAAGACAAGAATATATACAGAAAATGTTTTAAAATATGACCAATAAAATAATGACATAATCACATTTAAGATAAATTATAAATTTGTGGAAATAAATATAAAGAGAAACACAAAAAGATGGTCACTAAAATGTGGAATCCTGATACCTCAAAATGGTGTGATTTAAGATGTTTTTAACTTTGTTCATTATATTTTTTTAAGAAAATAAGAGGATAATTAAAAATTTATGATATGGGGAGAGCTTCTCGTAGTTATACATGCTCATCCTAACTGATTCTCATTTTTACCAACATATAATTGTATGTTTTCTATTATTACCAGCTATTTTCCTTATAGACTAAAAATCTGTCAAAGAGAAGTTGATTTTCTGAGTTGAAAAGAGGTGATTTAAAAATGATTTTTGTAATGACTATTATATAAGAATGAGTAATTCTCCTACTAATCTCAAAAATGTTTAGAAATATACTAGCATTCCATGAAAACCTGAATCCCACAATTTTATAGTAGTATGGTAGGCTTATTAATGATTCAGAGAAGTATCAAAAAGATAATTAAAGGACCTGAGAAATAAAATTTATGGGGCAAGTTTAGAGGAAAGTATTGTTTAGCAAAGTAGTTGACAAACTGAATCATTTTTATATCTATAAAACCTCTTATACAGAAGGAGGAGGCCAGCTGGTTTTAATATCCTTTAATGATGTAACCAGAAAAGGGGGTAGGGGGAGGAGGAAATTGCAGCAGATGAGACATGGACTAACTACAAAGACCCTGGTGGCAAGAGTTGTCAAACATGAGATGACTTACTAAGCGAGGTTGTGGGATTACCTCTTCCCTCTCCTAAGGGGTGCTTCCCTCATCTCTCTGGAATGGTTTAAATGCAATCCAGCCTTAAGAAGGGTGAATGCCTTCATGACTTACAGGCTCTCCTTGTGCTGTACGTGAAAGACAAATTTAGACAAGGGTAAGTTTAAAACCAAAACAATTACATTCCCTTCTATCACTCCCCACTCCAGTGTCCAATAATGGGATATTTATTGTAAAAGTTTATGAGGCAACATGGCAAAGACTGGCTCCAGCAGGCAATTTAACAAAGAGAATGGACCGTGGAACAGCATAGCCCTGGCTCTACTACACACGAATTTCAACAAAGAAATTTCATTGTGTCCTGTAAACCTAATTAAAATGCTTTTGCTGGTCTCCTAAACAATTTGTTTTACTTTGGACTATTCTGTTGATATAGGATTTTTTTTTCAAGACAGGGTCCCAACTCTTTCACCAGGCTGGAGTGCAGTGGCGCAGTCACCGCTCACTGCAACCTCAGTCTCCTGAGCCCAAGCTATTCTCCCACCTCAGCCTCCCGAGTAGGTGGGACTATAGTTGCACACCACCACATTTGGCTAATTTTTTTTTGTTTGGTAGAAACAGAAGTCTCATTATGTTGCCCAGGCTGGTCTCAAACTCCTGGGCTCAAGGGATCCTCCTGCTTTGGCCTCCTAAAGGGTTGGGATTATAGGCATGAGCTACCGTACCCAGCCTTGATATAGAATGTTAACAGTGGCCATAGAGCTGGACCTCTTTGCAAGATGACTATATCTTATTTTGCAACCATATCTCATAAGTAGTCACTTGTATTTATCATTTTGATTCTGAATATTAAGAATTAAGTAAATACTTGTCATAAAGTAACAATGAAGAAGAGATCAAAGATTATTCCGTAGCATAAGCATGGGATAATCAAGTTAACGGTGGGATAAAGATCAAGGATTCTCCGCAAAGCAATGTAGAGAAACCTAGGAAAAGCAGGCCGAGAAGTTAGTGAAGAGACTTAAAGTGCCTTAGAAATATTAATAGCTAGTGCCTATATGACCTAATTTTTTAACATTTTTAATTATGGTAAAAAGACATACACACACAACATATAATGGACCATCTTAACTGTTTTCAGGTGTGATGTTTAGGAGTGTTAAAAACATTGACATTATTGTATGACAGATCTCCAGAACTTTTTTATCTTGTAAAACTGAATCACTAATTCTTAAGCCAACTCCCAATTTTCCTCTCCCCCCAGCCCCTGGCAACCACCATTCTACTTTTTGGTTCTCTGTGTTTGACTACGTTAGATGCCTCATATAAGTAGTATCATGTAGTATTTGTCTTTTTGTAACTGGCTGATTTCACTTCACTTAATGTCCTCAGGTTTAATCCCTGTTATAGCATGTGGTAGGATTTTCTTCTTAAGGCTGAATAATAATCCACGGTATATATATACCACATTTTTTTATCCATTCATCCTTTGATGGACATTTGAATATGCCCTCTAATTTTCAAAAATTAAGCATAAAGTATTTCAGAAAGTGTGTCAGTTATGATGCTATTATTTCTTAGCTTCAAATCGACCCTTCTATAAACTGTTTCAGGCTATTGGACCTGAGACTCTGTGAATTCCATTTCTGCTTTGCAGGCTGACTCCCAGTTAGGTTCTTTGAGTAAGGGGGCGCAGGAAGAGTGCTGCTAGGGAAGGAGGAAAGCACTGTCTCCTTGACTCTATTACTTGTTGTACTCTTGTAGTTCCTGTGTCACCCTGCGGTATACTGCACCAAGCAGGGCGGTTCCCTTCTGTGCAGTAGCAGCAGCTCAATGCAGTTTGCAGTTTTTCTAACACTTGCAGAACCAGCCTTAGTGCACTCCCCTCAGTGGACCAGGCTCTTTCCACCTGCCTGAGTTTTACCTGTACAGGTCCCTCCTCCAAACTTCTGCCTTTCAGAAATTTCAACCTGTGCCTTTTGTCCCCAGCCTTAGTGGAGGGCAGTACCTGCAGCTGCTACCTCTGAGATGGAACAGTGTTTTCTTTTTTCCTTTCCAGTTATCTTTCCATATAACTCTCTATATGAAATTCACACCTTCCAAATAACTGGTCTGGTTTCTCCCTCCTGTCTACACCCAAACCGATAAATCATGCAAACATGCCACCTGAAATTCTCAGAACCTTCCAGAAAGCAAGAACAAGCCTGAGTGTAGCCAAATAACTGAACACATCTGTTTAATCATTCATAAGATGAAAGTGAAGATTACGGCACAGTGTAGTAAGTCTTATTAAAAGGAAACGTAGGTTGTTATGGGAAGTCAGATGAAGGGCCCTCAAAGACAGAGAGCAGTCAAAGACAGCCAAGGGAGGCCACCGTGCACCTGTGCAAGAGTCATTGTTCAAGAGGGGCTGGTGATGCTTCAGGCCTGCACTCTCCACATTCAGATAGGAGGCCTGCACCATCTAGTGCTGCTTCTGCACTCTGCCGCCGCCTCTCTCTAGGTGATTCTCTGTGGTCATCCTTGAAGTTACAAAAAAAGTGTGTGTGTGTGTGTGTGTGTGTGTGTGTGTGTGTTCTCCTGTCTTCTTTACGTTCTGAGTTCCAAAGACAGCAACAAGAACAACAAGGAAACTTCTGTCTTGCCTTCCAGCCCCTGGGGTGGGGCAGGGGGCAGCCAGAAGAAACTCAAATAGACAGTCTAGGTCTCTGTGTGCTACAAAAACTCATTCAGATGGAAGGTGTGAATGAGCAATCACAGGGACAAATCCACAGGTGCTTATCAGAATAATAATGACATTTCCTGCAGAAGGGCTATATGCCAGGCATTGTCCTGATTGCTTCATATCCATTAACTTCTATTTTTCAAAAACATTATATCATTATTTTCATTACCACCATCTTACTGATGCTCAAAGAAATTAGACTCAAAGAGAGGTTAAGGAACTTGCCTGACCTCACACAAGCAGGATTTGAATTGTTTTGTCTGATGCAAGAGGTTGCAGTATTCTCTCTACTGCCCTGCTACTGCCCATTCTTATTTTTAAAACTTTTTTTTTCTTCTTTTTTTTTTGAGATGGAGTCTCGCCCTATTGCCCAGGCTGGAGTGCGATGGCACGATCTTGGCTCACTGCAACCTCCATCTCCCCGGTTCAATCGATTCTCCTTCCTCAGCCTCCCAAGTAGCTGGGATTACAGGCATGCACCACCATGTCCAGCTAATTTTTATTTGGTTTGTTTGGTTTTAGAAACAGGGTCTTACTACATTGCCTGGGCTGGTCTCAAACTTCTGGGCTTAAGTGATCCTCCTGCCTCAGACTCCCAAAGTGCTGAGATGATAGGCCTGAGCCACCGCACCCAGCCTACCCACCCATTTTTATGAATGAAAATAATTTTAATAAAGTATTCTGTCTACTGATTTATCTTCTACTTAATTATACTGTTTTAGATATGTTTAAGAAATTTTTTTAAACCATGCTGTTGGCTTTTAAATATAAATTAACTCTTGCTTGACAGTAGAAACTATTCAGTTTATAATATTATATGTAAATATAAAATTATTTTTACATTAAACTTTTGGGAGTTAGACTAATAGAGATATTCTAGAGAGTACTTAGTCAAAAAAAAGTGTGCATATACCCTATGACCCTACTGTCCCTCCCCCTGGGTATCCATCCCAGAGAAAACATCACACAGTCTAGAAGAATCTTCATTGGAGCTTTGTGGCAGGAGAAAACAAGCAATCTGGTTGTCCATCTTAGGGAAGTAGATAAGTTAAAAAGTAGGTAAGGGCTGTGTGTGGTGGCTCTTGCCTGTAATCCCAGCACTTTGAGAGGCCAACGGGGGTGTATCACCTGAAGTCAGAAGTCTGAGACCGGCCTGGCCAACATGGCAAAACCCCCTCTACTAAAAATACAAAAAATTAGCTGGGCATGGTGGCAAACTCCTATAATTCCAGCTACTCCGGAGGCTGAGGCAGGAGAATTGCTTGAACCCGGGAGGCGGAGCTTGCAGTGAGCCGAGATAGCACCACTGCACTTCAGCCTGGGTGACAGAGGAAGACTCCGTTCCAAAAAACAAGAAATAAAAAAAGTAGGTAAATGTGGTGGATGCATATTACTGAGTTCTATGCTAGAAAGCCAAATAATTGCATTTCCCAGAGTCTTTTGCAGCTAGAAGTTAAAATAGAAGTTAATGGATTGATGCTACTCTATCAGATGTATTTGTGTTGCTGTAGGCGCTTCCTAATCATAAGGGCTCTTTGGGTTGTGGCAGGGCAGCTTGATTCTGGCACCAGCAACTTCCCAATACAAGAAGCTTCTTGGTAGCCTTTAGGGGTTTTTTTTGTTTCTTAGACAGTATTTGGCTTCGTCAGTCAGGCTGGGGTGCAGGGGGTGATCTCAGCCCACTGCAACCTCCACCTCCCACGTTCAAGTGATTCTTCTGCCTCCGTCTCCTGAATAGCTGGGACCACAGGTGTGCACCCATCACGCCTGGCTGAGTTTTGTATTTTTATGTAGAGATGGGGTTTCACCATATTACCCAGGCTGGTCTCCAACTCCTAGGCTCAACCAATCTACCCATCTCTCCTTCTCAAAGTGCTGGGATTACAGGCTTGAGCCTCAGCACCTGGCCCCCTTTGGGTTCCTAAATCGATTTTTGAAGGCTCAATCCTTAACCTTCCCAATGATTCTGTAAGCTGATTACCCTGTAATAAGTTTGTTTCTGCCCAGACTTAAGTAGCATTTCTGTTCCCTGCCCTGACCAAAACAAACACCATTGTGTATCTTGAAAAAGAAGCCTTGGGAATAACTTGTCAGGACTGGAGAAGAGCAATCTGCCCCTCTGCAGCAGGGTAAGCAGGCTTTTGGATTTTTTTTTTCTTTTGCTAAAAATAAGACTTTGGTGTCTAGCATGTTAGTAAATTTATTGTAAAAAATAAAGCTTTTTAAAACTAAACATACAACGATATCGCTTACCAGCTATATACACAAAACGCTTAGAAATATAGCCTATCTACATCAGTAGGCACAAATATGACTTTATTTATACTCATATCCTTGGTGCAAGACTCGCAGGCACCTCAAGTGAAACCTTGAATCATGTTTTGTTTTACTTTATACTCCGAGCTAAAATGGAATATACTTTGTTTGTACAGTTTTACTTCAGCTTATATGAAGCTAGCGATGGAATCTGAGGAATCTCAATGAAGCTTCTCATATTCCCCTGCAGCAAAATCAGCAGCCATAATGCTGTATGAGATACAGACCGTGTCACTCCTCTTACAAGGTACTTGCTTTATTTTTCCAGCTAAAAACAGTCATTTTCACCATCTAAGGAAGGAGTGACCAGCCTTTAAAGCTAACGTTACAGAAGGGAGCAGGATTGGACCAGCTGGAACTGGTGCTGGCAATGAAAGGAAGCCCCCATTCAATGGCAACAGTTTTCCAACCACCCAGGCCTCAGGCCCCAACACTTGTAATGTACCTGAACTTTGGGCACCATGGCTAGGCTGCTAGGCTTTTTGTTTGTTTGTTTGTTTGTTTTGAGAGAGAGTCTTGTTCTGTTGCCCAGGCTGGGGCAGTTTTACATTTTTAGTAGAGATGGGGTTTCACTATGTTGGCCGGGCTGGTCTGAAACTCCTGACCACAAGTGATCTGCCCGCCTTGGCCTTCCAAAGTGCTAGGGTTACAGGTGAGCCACCAAGCTTAGCCTTACCTCCATCCTTAATGGTGTAGTCAGCTGTACTTTGGGAAAGAAATTGTTGGGGGCAGGGGTGGAGGAAACCCCTGTTTTCATTTGCTAAATTACATTTGGAAAAAGGGAAAAGTTTAACCCTTAATATTCTAGAAAGGGAAAATGATAATACCAAACCCTAACATCTTTGCTTTTGTTATTTGTTAAATGCAGAACTTGAGAATTAAAAATCTACACATAAGTGTCCACCCACCCCACTACTTATTAGCTCCAGACATTGGGCAAATCACTCAGTGTAGGTTTCATTGCCTCACTGTGGGGATAATTTCTTTCTGATCTAATCCCAGAACTGGAACTGTGAACGGAAAACACTGTGTATGAAGCCACCTTATGAACTTGTGGAAAATCATATCATTGTCAGGTGTTAGTGTAAAAATATGTTACATTCTTGTCGTCCATGTTGACTACCAAGTTCCCAAAACAACATCTGCTCCCCAAACTATTGCTAACAGACATTGATCATACTTCTTTAGTAAATATTTATCAGACATAAGTGTCTGTTGAATGAACACATATGTGAATGACTACAGCTGCGCTCCAGGAAGTGATTGATTGCAGTCATGCAGGGTGTGCATGCCACAATGTTGCACAGAACCAGAAGAAACTAAGGCAGATGCTTCTTTGCTTCATCATCTGTATCTCTCACTGAGAATACAGCAACTGAACTGTAATCACTTTTGAAATCCCTTGCAGGTATTTTTGCTTGTCTCCTCTGCTCTAGCTCCAATGACTTTCCACATTCTGGGATCTGTGGGGATGTCTGATAATCATATGTGGTGACAGTCATTAAATTAGGAAAGAGAGGAAAGTATGTGTCATGACTGCTTCCAATGGATCCAAAACATAAATCTTGCATCTACTATGACACTAGAGCAGTTCAGTAACAGGTGTGATAGTAATACCCAGTGTCTTAATAGACTCACTGATGTTTTTTCCAAAGAGTCATTTCACCAGCGTGGTGCATCTGTGTTAGTAAGTGCACAGCCTTCTAATGCACATAGATAGCAATTGCTGGGTCTGTGAGCAGCATAGAAATACCAAAGAACTGGGAGACAATTTTGTGAGATATGTTATCCAGAAGCTTCTTTCACTTCCTCTTTGTCTAGGGATACTGCTATGTTTGATTTTAAAGGTAGAAGATTCTCAAATAACACTGAAATATGAACTCAATTTTGATTTGTATACTCATCAAAAATCACTTTTCAGATTCACTTAATTACAGTAATGACTAGTTACATGTGTAAAACACAGGGTCTGACTTGACTTTTCTTCCAAAATTTAAAACTTCAAGTTCTTGAAGTTATTTCTGGGCTAATGTTTTATAGAAGATTTCTTAAGACTCTACCATCGCAAAGCAAATAACATCAGAAATGAGAAATCTTGCCAAACTTTTTATATTTTGATGTAGGCAATCCAACTGTCTGGAAAGTGTCCTCCCAAGGATTACATGAGACATATACTCTTTCACTAGTCCAAAAAAACTTCTCCTAATACATTTACCAGTCTTTGGGTGGAAACCGTTTAAGAAAACTTTTTCTCCAATAATAGCATATTCCCATGCCCCAGGCAGGCCTGCTAAATTAGTAACAGTGTGGGGAGGGCAACAATCTTGGGTTTAACCAGTACATCAGGTGATTCCAATGCAGCAGTTCTCTAACTTTCTCAAACTGTAGCCAGCCTGAGAATTTGCACGTCTATGAAGTTCCCAAGTGATGTTGCCGGTCTGGGGACCACTTCTTTACAGTATTTTTTAAATACTAGTATGACTGTCTGACAAGCCAAAACAGGCTTTCCCAAGTAATTTGACTAAAATTATCAATCATTTAAAAAATCTCAGGCCGGGCGCGGTGGCTCACGCCTGTAATCCCAGCACTTTGGGAGGCCGAGGCGGGCGGATCACAAGGTCAGGAGATCGAGACCACGGTGAAACCCCGTCTCTACTAAAAATACAAAAAATTAGCCGGGCGCGGTTGTGGGCGCCTGTAGTCCCAGCTACTCGGGAGGCTGAGGCAGGAGAATGGCGTGAACCCGGGAGGCGGAGCTTGCAGTGAGCCGAGATCGCGCCACTGCACTCCAGCCTGGGCTGGGCGACAGAGCGAGACTCCGTCTCAAAAAAAAAAAAAAAAAAAAAAAAAAAAAAAAAAAATCTCCTTTCTTTCATAGATGCAGTATGTAGTGAATAGATAAAAAAAGGATATTATCCTAAGAAAGCCCCCAATTGATATTTTAATAATACCATGCTTTTTGCAAACAGCTGAGTTTTGAAACCTCTGTTTTGTTGCCATTTGGTGTCTATGGACACACCCCCTGTGAAGCTACTGAAACCTCTGTTTGGCTTTGTCGCTTTCCATGAGTGGTAGACATGGGGAGAGGATAACACTTGATTCCAGAATCCCCCTAGTTTCAGGTACAAATCTATTAAATGCTATATAAGTTATTTCATGGTAGAATAAGCCTTCAGCAAAGTTGAGGACAAGGATGTGACAGCAAAATTCCAGGGGAGCATGATTCACATTGTTGCAGAACAGTGGTGTCTGGAGTTGTGCTGCACACAGCCTGTACAGCCCACTCAGTAACCCACTCACCAGCTACACACATATATTTAGTACTTTCTTTTATTCGTGGCCATTAGTTGACAGTGCCTAGAGTTAACCATCAAACCCTCTGTCCTAAAGAGACAGCTCTGATAATATGCTCATGACTTCATGCAATGTAGGATAACTACTCATCTTACATTTGAGAACCGACACTTTTGGGGGTGCCTGCCCAGCCAGAGCTCCTGTCTGAAACTGCCTTCTTACTTAGGGAAGTAAACTCCTACAGTCATATCCATACTACACGATCTAAACCTCTGGTCATAGCTAATTAGATTATGAGGCGTATCAAACAAAGAAAAGAGGCTAGACTGACTGACTTGTGGCCAACAAAAATCTATCAAGAATTTGAATTAAGAATGTGGGGACTGAAAGTATTAGGAACTGAATCATCATCAGTGCGAAGCATTAGCAGTAGAGTCCGAGGAAGTGCTAAAGTTTCTGTACCTGGCTGGGATACCACTCTTTCTGAAGTCTGGCAGCTTCTGTTGATCTACAAGACAGTCTGTTCTTCTTTACTGGTTATATTACATTTATCTCCGCTTTCCCCAGACCAAGTTTCCCCGTCCCCCCTCTTTCCTGCCCTGGGAGCTGACGAAAGTACTCTGCATCACTCTGGTTCTCTTGCTACCTGACTTCCCTGGAGTTGGCCAATGGGAGGCACTTGCAGGTCATCAAACGGTGGAAGAAAAAGAAACCAGAGTGTTGTTTCCCTTCTCCCTTCCTTCATGCTTCAGTGCCTTCTCTGCTAGTAGCTGCATTCCTCTACAACTACAACCCCCCATCAGGCTATCTAGAAAGCTTTCAACTTTCATCAAGCTCTAGCAATATTATTTTCTCCCTCCTCCCTTTAGCCCTAGAGGCAGTAATGATTTCACACTGTTGCTGGGCTTTGTTGCCTCACCATCCCTTATTTCTTTAAACCTGCATTTGAGTTTTGGGCCCTCATCCTAAAATACACAATCCTGAATGCCATAATCCACAATGTTGAAATCTTTTTTTTTTTTTTTTTTGACACAGAGTCTCTCTCTGTCACCCAGGCTGGAGTGCAGTGGTGCTATCTCGGCTCACTGCAAGCTCCGCCTCCCAGGTTCATGCCATTCTCCTGCCTCAGCCTCTGGAGTAGCTGAGACTACAGGTGCCCGCCACCACGCCCAGCTCATTTTTTGTATTTTTAGTAGAGACGGGTTTTCACCGTGTTAGCCAGGATGGTCTTATCTCCTGATCTCGTGATCCGCCTGCCCCGGCCTCCCAAAGTGCTGGGATTACAGGCGTGAGCCACTGCGCCCGGCCAATGTTAAAATTTTGAAAGATGAAAATCCCAAAAATATAATCCTGGAAAAAAATCTTTTTAATTATTTAAAAGACATTTATTTACACTGTAAAAGAAAATTTAGTTGAAAAACATAAAAACACAATAGAAAGTTTCATAGGACACTTTGCACAAAATTGGCAATAACATACATATTTTTGCAAGCACAAACACATAAGTATACTGACAGTCACACAGTTACGAACAAACTATATTTATAAAGAAATAGGCCTAAAAGCTAAATGTATAAACACATATCACTGTGGTTAGTAATTGTGTGCACCCAGCTTTATAACTGCAGTGACATGAAATACTGTGATGCACAACCCCAGTCTTTTGATGAGATCAGTCCAAAACCTGGATAAGTTATCACCACATCACCACTGCACCAGTAACTCCAAGATCCAAGATCCTGAGAAATTTTATCTTTCATAAATACAGATATGCAAAAAGACGTCTCTTCATTTACTGAGGAAGTCTCAACGTTTTCCCATACAGGCACAATGCTTACACACACAGTCAATCTTGTGATAATGCACTTTCATGGAGTCACATTTGCCAAAAAAAAAAAAAAAAAAAATGCATAAAATGAATTACAACTCTCTAAAAGTCTATACATAATTTTGTACCTCCTGTATTGAAAATGATGTGAAGATGAAATACCTGGCATAGCAAATTGTGAAAAATAATGCTGACAATTTAAAATAATGGAAAAATTTTTTTTTAAAAACCCTCAAAAAAAAAAAAAAACCTAAAATGAAAATGTGCCATAAGAAAAAGTGGATTACCAGGCTAGATTATGGGCAGTCGCACAGAGAGAATCCATAAGAGCTGGCCAACTTTCACATCAACTGTTTTGAAGTCCTGCATCCCAATGAATAGCTGCCTTTTTTTTTTTTTTTTTTTTTTTTCCTTTTAGAGTGTGGCTCTCCTCAGAGAATACATTCACATTCATTTTCTTTCTTTCCTTCCTTCCTTCCTTCTTTCTTTTTTTTTGGGTGGGGGGGGAATGGAGTCTCACTCTGTCACCCAGACTGGAGTGCAGTGGCATGATCTCAGATCACCTCAACCTCCGCTTCCCAGGTTCAAGCAATTCTCCTGTTTCAGCCTCCTGAGTAGCTGGGACTACAGGCGCCCGCTACCACGCCTGGCTAATTTTTGTATTTTTAGTAGAGACAGGGTTTCACCATATTTGGTCAGGCTAGTCTCGAACTCCTCACCTCAGGTGATCCACCTGCCTCAGCCTCCCAAAGTGCTGGGATTACAGGTGTGAGCCACTGCACTCGGCCCATTCACATTCATTTTCTACATGACTCTACTTTTTTGAAATTCTTCTACAATTTAACATACACCAATGTGAGCATTCCTTATTAAATTTCTTCAGCTTCTGTGTCATGCTTCTATGTTATTTTGGGTACTCGGAAATTCATTTTGTTCACACTCATATACAAACCACAAATTTGGCAGAAAGAATACTGGTGATGGAACAGCAACACCATTGCATAACGTGTCTTTTTATCCTACTATTCCTGCCACACACATAATTATTTTCTTTTGTTTCTCTCTCTCTCTTTTTTTTTTTTCTTGTGACGGAGTCTCGCTCTGTCACCCAGGCTGGAGTGCAATAGCATGATCTCGGCTCACTGCAAGCTCCACCTCCTGGGTTCAAGTTATTCTCCTGCTTCCTGAGTAGCTGGGATTACAGGCATGCACCACCATGCCCAGCTAATTTTTGAATTTTTAGTAGAGACAGGGTTTCACCGTGTTGGTCAGGCTGGTCTTGAACTCCTGACCTCATGATCTACCCGCCTCAGCCTCCCAAAGTGCTGGGATTTCAGGCGTGAGCCACTGCGCCCGGCCACATAATTATTTTCAAACCAGTTAGTAACTTCACTGGCTTCTTCAGGCAAATGTGGCTTTAATTTATTAAAAGCTCTTAGAATGTCATCAGCTGGAAGAAATGCTCATTCAGAAAAATGACACATTTTTGAACTGAAGTTTCTATCATTGCTGTGTCGTGTGGCCCATCCACTCATCTGAATTTTCTGCCAAATTCATTGGACTGAACAGAAAAAATAACTTTTTGGTAACACTTTGAAATTTGCTTTTGGAAGCCTCGATTGCACCTGATTCCAAATCTGTCATTATCATTTGAGGACTCTCTGAAATTCATTTTCTTCTGCAAATTTCACCAACTCTTCAAGTAAGAGTTTATAAAGTGCTTCGCTTTTTCTGTTGATACATGAACAAGCAAATAAGTTACAGAATTTTTGGATCCTACAGGGCCATGAATTGCATATAGTTGACAAAAAAAAAATAGGAGGGACTTTTTTTTTTGAGACAAAGTCTTGCTCTGTCACCCAGGCTGTAGTACATTGGCACAATCTCGGCTTACTGCCAACCTCTACCTCGATTCTCCCACCTTGGCTTCCAGAGTGGCTGGGATTACAGGTGGGCACCACCACACCCAGCTAATTTTTGTGTTTTTAGTAGAGACAGGGTTACACCCAGCTAATTTTTGTGTTTTTAGTAGAGACAGGGTTTCACCATGTTGGCCAGGCTGCTCTCAAACTCCTGACCTCAAGTGATCCACCTGCCCATTACAGGCATGAGCCGCCCTGCCCAGCCAAGTAGGGACCATTTTTAAAGTGCCATCCATTAGTCAGAGTGAAGCATGCACTAGTTTTTCTATGTTAGATTTAGTGTTACATATTAAAAAGTCTATCTTCTTCAACAAATTCTAACAAAACCTAGTTGTGTGTAATGTACTTTTTAATATTAGAAAAACCTCTATGTCAGCAAGTGTCTTTGGTTCAGAAGGTCGCTGATCCTGTCAAATTCTTTTTATTCTCTAATGAAGAGTGATTTTTGAAGGCAAGCATGGCACTATGTGAAGGGACATGATTGAATAATTTGGCAGGCGAAATTTCTTGTATTTTCTGCCTGTGTTTTCACTTCTATGACCTTGAAAACCCTCACTGCACTTGTATTTGGAGAGTGGTTGTGGCCTATAAATCTTGCAAGTCTATGCTGCCCATTTGAAAGTCTGGTTATTGCTCAGCCATTCCAATTAAGCAATTTTCTGCTTTCACGACACCAATAATAATTAAGCCAGTGAGCCTGGAGTTCTGATGTCCAAGGCAACAGAAGAGAAGTCTGTCTCAGCTCTCAGAGAGAGAAAATTGTGCCTTCTGAATTTGTTCTCTCCTGGCCCCCAGCTGATTGGATGGTGCCAGGCAACATTTACAACATCTTCCCGACCTAATCCACTCAGATTCACACACTAATCTCCTCTGGAAACACCCTCACAGACACACCCCAAAATAATGTTTTACCAGGTCCCTAGATAGTCCTTAATCCAATCAAGTTGATGCCTAAAATTAAGTCTGAAAGTTCACCCCTTGTCAACTGGGCACCCATACACATCTCCTTAGACTGTACTTAATTTCCAAGTAAAGACAATAACAGGGTAATAATTCCACCTAATATGATGCAACTAACATGATGCAACTATCAGGCAGCCAAAAATGCACTAACCCCTTCCCCAGAATTCAGCTTTTAGGATTTCAACATTCAGGATTTTAGTATTTTGGAACTGTGATTTTCAAAATTTTAGACATTAGAGATTTTAGAGTTTAGGGATTTTTATCTTTCAGGATTTCAACATTTGGGATTATGGCATTCTGGATTGTGTCTTTCAGAATTATAATCAGCACTGCTGAACCTCTGTAAGCATTCTTCTCATTAATGTTTATTTGAACCATATGGGTGAATTCTATTTCCTGCTGGAAGCCAGACTAACACCTTCCAGTACAACTTCCTATTACTACTAGTAGTAGAATTTGTTTAAATTGGTATGATTGAGCTGTGGCACTTGCAAGCAAACATTACTTAACTTAGACATGCTGCCTTTTACAGGGGATTGAAAATTCCAAAAGATATCACTTCCAGATAAACATGGTAGATGTATCTCCTTTGCATAAAAAATTCCACTGACAGAATTAAAACATTTAACAGGTACCAATCCATAAGAATAAAGGAATGAAAGAGAAGGCAACAGTGAACTAGAGAAGCAAAATTTAGAAGATACTAAGTGGACAGAGAAATAATAACCAAATAAATACAGCACAGAAAACTGCAATCTGGCAGACAATACTAAGAGGCAACAGGCTGATTTCCCCTCGCCACACGTGTGAAAAAGTAAGGACTTAGAAGGAGCAGGGAAAGGTGGGGTGGGAGGTGAGGAGCTGGGTGAGACATTTGCCTTTAAAAGGAAGATAACTTGAAAGCCTGTATATGACGTTACTGAAATTCTGGATCTCCTTCTCCAGTCCCCAGGAGATCCAGAATTTCATTTGCGCTGAAGACATGTAACCAGGATCAGCAGAGGATGAGACTTATGAAGTGTGGCTGAGCTCGGGGGGATTGTGTGGGAGTCTGAACATCTATTCAGCCTCCAGAATTCCAGCAGCCAGAAGGGATCGGAGATTTCTCCTCTGGAGAAAGTGACCTACTCAGAGAGAACACCCTCAAATACTGACAACTGGAAATCTAACAAGGGGCTGGATGCATGCCTGTTCACCACACAGAGATCCCTGCAGGTTGATGAGCCTCACTGTTACACCCTGAAAAATGTCTTCTTAGTCCCCTTTTCCGTGACGAGTGAAAAGCCAGAGCAGAACCACTCTTGGGCCTGGACAGGGGTAGCCCCTTCCCTAGCCCTCCATTTTAGAGATCCCCATATATCATTAGTAGAAAACTTAATTTATTAAAGAACACAGTCACTCTGGACTTATCACAAAGCTAATATAATGGTCCATAAGCTTAAACATGCCCTCTAAATATCTTGAACAAAAATGAACTTTTTGACAATATACACAAAAAATAAAATTTTTACTTATTTTACATTCACTTTAACTTAAATTTTCGATTAAAATGTTTATTGTCAATAACAAGTTATGTAAAAATCTTCCTTATAACATACTTAGTGCATTTGCTTAAAGGCAAGAAAAATAATTTATAGAATAGAATATATAAATTATAATATATATTCTATAAATCTATAATATTCTGTTACATATTATATATTACATTTTATAAATAGAATATACAAATTATTTTATTACTCATCCACACATCTATAGATCTGTAGAACACCCAGAAACGAGCTATAATAATTAAATTCAATTGTCTTTGATGCTCTGATGACTTCTAGTCCTATAAAAGCTAGCTTTACATAAATTTATAATTATTATCATCATCATCATCATCATTGTTTGGAATTATACTTGTCAAGATAGGAGAATTGCAGTCTGTTAGCTTGAATCATAATTTTTAAATATTTAGGTATATGATATACAGGCTTACATTTGTTTCTTGTACCGGGCCCCACAAATATTAGTGGCAGCCCTGAACCATAATTCCCAGGACGTCTGAGGAAAGCCTCGATAGAAAAATGAAGAAAAAATATAAAACAAACAAAGCAAAGGAATTTCCCAGGGATAAGATAAATGCAGATGTCAGAAGAAAGCTCCCTCTAAGAAATCTATATGATTAATAATCTCAGAAAAGTAAGAGAAGCCATTGTATCCCATTTAGAAAATGGATCAGGATCATTTTTATTTATTTTTGGAATTCAGAGAATAAGAAATATTCCATGGAAATAGAGAGTGACCAAAATAAAAATTTTAAACTATGTACTGGTCAAAACTCAAAGGTAAAAAATATTTCAGTTAGAGCATGGGCAAAAGATATGAACAGACATTTCACCAAAGAACATACACAGGTGGCAAACAAGCACATGAAAAGATGTCCAACAGTGTTAGATATTTAATTTCCATTAATACAAATTAAGTGCCAAATGCCAATTAAAACCACAATAAAATACAAATTGAAACTACAATGAGATGTCATGACATACCTGTTGTAGTGAATTAAATTTTGAAAAGTGTAAAAAATCAAATGCTGGTGAGAATGTAGAAAAACTAGATCATTCATACGGTGCTGGTGGGAAGACAAAATGATACATTACTCTGGAAAATACTTTGATAGTTTCTCATAAAACTAAACATGCAACTACCATACAATCCAACATTTGTATTCTAGGCATTTATCCCAGAAATATGTAAAACTTATGTTCACACAAGAATCTGTACAAGAATTTTCATAGCAGCTTTATTCATAGTAGCCCCAAACTATCAACAACCCAAACATTTTTCAACAGTTGAATGGTTAAACAAACTGTGGAACATCCATGCTGTGTAATACTACTTGACCATAAAAAGGAACAGACAAATAATACACAAAACAACTTGCATAAATCTCAAAGGAATTATGTTGAATTTAAAAAAATTGCAAATTTATCTGCTTTATGACTTTGTTTATAACATTCTTAAAATAAGAAAATTATAGAACTGGAGAATAGATTCGTGGTTGCTAGGGGTTAGTCTGAGCATTAAGGAAGGGAAGTGAGTATAGTTATAAAGGACCAGTTAAAGGATCCTAGTAGTGATGGAAATGTTCTGTATCTTGACTATATCAATATCCTGGTTGATATTGTACTACGGTTTTACAAAATATTACCATTGAGAGAAAATGGGTAAAGGGTACACAGGCTCTCTCTGTTTTATTCCTTAAAATTGGACACAGATCTACAATTATCTCAGAATAGAAAGCTTAATTTAGAAGTAGAATAAATACATTCTCAAATATGCATAGATTTCCTAGAAAATAAATTGCCAAGCGCCTTCTAGAGAAAACTACCAGCAAGCCAGGCAGCAAATCAAATGAATACATAAAGGAAAAAAATATAAGACATAGTATATAGGAGACTCAACATAACTGATCAGCAGAGAGAAATTCTAAGATGACGGTTAAAGAAATCTCAGATTAACTACTTAGAAGATCATGAAAGCATGTATTATAGAATGGAGAGAAGAAGTGGTGACTTGGAAGGAAGAGATCAAGTGGGAGAGGAGGGAGAGAGAACTGATAGGTTTTATTTAAACATACTATTTGAAAAATAGTATTGACAGAGGATGACAGATCTGTTCCAGTTTGGGGCCTAATTAGTAATAGGTTGCTATGGTCAGGAATGCTTGTTTCCCCAAAATTAATATTAAAAGTAATTACCAATGGGATGGTATTAGTAGGCGGGTGGGGCATTTGGGAAGTGACTGGATCATGAGGGCAGAAGTCTCATGAATAGAATTAGTACTCTTATAAAACAGTACTCAGAGAGCTAAATAGCCCTGTCCACCCTGTAAGGACAGAGCTAGAAAGTACCATTTATAAACCAGAAGCAGATCTTCATCAGAAACTGAATCTGCTGGTGCCCGAATCTCAAACTTCCCAGCCTCCAGAACTGAGAAGTGCATTTCTATAGTTTATGAGCTATGCAGTTTATGATGTGTTGTCATAATAGCCCAAAAAAGCATGTGAAAAAATGGAAACAGTTAAGTCCAAGAAAAGAGTCATGAAAAAAGAGAATAACACTACAGTATTTGACTAGCAGAGACTAATATTAAACAGCCAAAATAATTCAAATAAATACTGGCTATGGAACAACTGTGTTGTAACTATATTGGGAAGATAGATGGAAGAGAATTGGAAGTGAGAGTTACATAAATACTAAATACTAAATTCTCATCTACTAATAAAATATAACAAATTATGTCTCCAATTAACTACAAGAAGTGATAATTCAAGCATTTTATATTAAAATGTGGAAGTAGTATCACAAGAAATAGTTAAAAATGTTGAAAATGGTTTATTCATTGGTGAGTGGGACCAGGGTGTGTGTGAATGAGGCAGTGGAATGGCTTGGGAGGAAGACAGAAATAGTAAGTCATTTTCTCATTGACTTCAAATTTGTTATATATCCTTAAATTCTATATACCTTTCTAAAACACGTGCTTATTTGACTCAGACAAAGTTAAACTGTCTGAGCTGTTTAACTGTTTTAGCCCCACTATTCTTTCAGTTATTAAAGTACCTCTGTTCTCATTTGCTTTACATACTGGACTTCTATTTGCATTAATTTTAAGGCTTTTTTTTCTGTTAAAATATAAATGAAATGAAAACCTAAATAATATAATCTAACAAAATAATTGTGTAATTAAATAAAATAATAATATAAAATAATAAAGTACACTTGGAAAGTACCACCTTAAGGCCAAATAATAAATGTCTAATTATAGGATGTTACATATGAGAAATAGGCTACTGCAGAGATCATTGGAAGGCGATGGGTGGTTTTTCTTGTCCTTGCTGTAGGTCAACCTACACTGGCAATAGACAGCAAGCCCTACCTAACAGTGAAGTTATAATTCTTCTTAGGAAGGAAAATATTCCCTTCTACCTTTGTTCTTATAATAGCCAAATCTTATTGATGTATTTCCAAATTAAGATCTCTTAATTGCAACTGTCATAAGCTCCATTTAAATTATCTTAAAGGTTATTCCAGCTTTCTTGTGATCAGTTAAAAAAAATTAGCTTAAGAGGAAATAAAATGGAACTTACTGACTTGTGTAACTGAACAACTTAAGAATAAATTTTTAGGCTAGGTAGATCCAGGAGCTCAAATATCAGGCATCAGCCAGCAGATCTTACTCTGTTCATCCTTCAGCTTTACTGCTCTATATTGGTTTTATTTCAAGGCAAGTCCTCTACTCACAGAATGGAACTCCAACCTGATAGCCAATAATCTCAGTAGCCCCAAGAAAGAGCCAGTCTTTCAAGACAACTTCACAAAAGTTCCAGATTAGTTCTGATTGAATCAATTTGAGTCATGTGTCCTTCCATAAATCAAAGCCTTCTAGATCCACATGGAACACTACGAATGGGAAATAAAAAAAAAAGGATCCATGCAAATTCTTTGGCAGCATCATTCCTGCTGGGCAGGTACCAATCCAGGAACTGATGCTGAAAAAGGATACAACTTATCCTGCCCTCTATGAGAGTAAAGGTTGAACAACTTGTGAGGGTGATTCCACTCCCTGCTGCCCCTGGATCCTCAAGCAAGGCCACAGTAATGGAGGCTAAATTTTGCCTCTTGGCTAAGTTGTCTTAGATGATAGCTTGGAAGAGAACTGCTTTCCAAAGAAAGTAAGCGACCTGCCTGAGGAAGGTTCTATTAATTTGAGAGTTGTTGATTTGTTTGTTTGTTTTTTTAATGCTTGAGTGTATAGCATTATTATTTTTAAGCCATTAGGTTCAACTTACAATTTCTTTAAATTTTTATGAATCTAATAATTGTTATATTATTGAATTAAATGAGCAGGAGGCCATTGGCCCAAGGCATTCTCCATACTTTTAGTTCCTATGTAACAAAACACAACTAACATAGGATGTAAACAAACTGAAAACCTAACTGAGGAGTATAACAAACAGCAGAGTCCAGTCAGTGAGCAGCTAAGCCTCAGTCAGTCACAGGCAGTCAGCTGATCAGACCATGTCCAAATAAGGCAAACACCTAGCTTAAGGAATCAAGCCGTTTCTGTACTATATTTCTATACTTTACTTCCACGTACCATCTGTAAACACTCATTGTGTACTTTGCAGAGCACAGCTCTCTGAACCTCTTCTGGTTCTAAGTGCTACCCAATTTATGAATCATTTTTTGCTAAAATAAACTGTTAAATTTATCAAAAGTTTTCCTTTTAACATACTGAAGGTTCACATTTGATCAATAATAAATTAACTGACAAGGCAATTTATAAAAAAGATACCTCCAAAGACTGAACCAGGAAGAAACTGATTTCCTGAACAGACCAATAACAAGTTGAATGAAGAAATTTGATCAGTAATAAACAACCTAGCAACAACGACAAAAGCCTAGGACTTGATGGATTCACAGCTGAATTCTACCAGATGTACAAAGAAGAGCTGGTACCATTCCTACAGAAGCTATTCCAAAAAACTGGAGGAGGAACTTCCCCCAACTCAGCTCATTCCATGAGGCCAGCATCCTCCTGATACCAAAACCTGGTAGAAACACAACAAAAAAGAAAACTTCAGGCCAATATCCTTGATGAACACTGACGCAAAAATCCTCAACAAAATATTTGCAAACCAAATCCAGCAACACATCAAAAAGTTTATCCACCATGATCAAGTAAGCTTCATCCCCAGGATACAAGCAAGGTTGGTTCAACATACACAAATTAATAAATGTGATTCATTGCACAAACAGAACTAAAGACAAAAATCACATGATTATCTCAATAGATGCGTAAAATGCTTTCAATACAATTCAACATGCTTCATATTAAAAGCGCTCAATAAACTTGTATTAATGGAATTTACCTAAAAATAATAAGAGTCATCTATGACAAAGCCACAGCCAACATTACACTGAATGGGAAAAAGCTGGATGCATTCCCCTTGAAAACCAGCACAAGACAAGGATGCCATCTCTTACCAGTCTTATTCAACATAGTATTGGAAGTCCTAGCCAGAGCAATCAGGCAAGAAAAAGAAATAAAGACATTCAAATAGGAAGAGAGGAAGTCAAACTATCTCTGTTTGCAGACAACATGATTCTATATCTACAAAACCCCATATTCTCAGCCCTAAAGCTCCTTCAGCTAATAAAGACCTTTAGCAAAGTGTCAGGACAAAATCAATGACAAAAATTACTACCATTCCTATACACCAACAACAGCCAAGCTGAGAGCCAAATCAGAAAGGCAATCCAATTCACAATTATCATAAAAAGAATAAAATATCTAGGAATACAGCTAATCAGGGAGCTGAAAGATCTCTACAATGAGAATTACAAAACACTGTTCAAAGATATCAGAAAAGACACAAACAAATAGAAAATCATTCCACGCTCAAGGATAGGAAAGATCAGTATCATTAAAATGACCATACTGCCCAAAGCAATTTACAGATTCAATGTTATTCCTATCAAACTACCAATGACATTCTTCACAGAAGTAGAAAAAACTATTTTAAAATTCATACGGAAACAAAAAAGGACCCAAATAGCCAAGGCAATCCTAAGCAAAAAGAACAAAGTTGGAGGCATCACATTACCTGACTTCAGACTATACTACAGGGATATGGTAACCAAAACAGCATGGTGCTGGTACAAAAAAACAGGCTCATAGACCAATGGAACAGAATAGAGAGCCCAGAAATAAGGCCACACACCTACAACTACCTGATCTTCAACAAAGCTGACAAAAACAAGCAATGGAGAAAAGACTCATCTCCACTAGTGCTTAAATATTTTTGTTATAAATGGAGAGGATTTACCATCTCAACAAAACTGAGGTCATTGGGTGGAAGGCCTGGGATGCTGATAGGTGCCTTATCTGTCAAAAGTTCTAGGCCAGGACGTGGCATCTGAGGTAAATTACAGGATGAGTCTACCTAAGCCACGGGTGAACACTGTGAGCCCTTTTTTCATAGTTATTCACAATCTGTGATGTCAATAAGCAAACCTAAGTCCACACCTTTTAGTTAAAATGTATTTTGCCAACCAAGTCAATATGCAAGGTATCTGTCAAGTTTTATCTTTACCGGTGTTTGCTGTTCCATTTGGGTAGAATTCTGGACTTCTTGATGGCAAAGTTTTATTTCACCACTATCTGTTTATTGAATAATAAAATTATATATTCTTTTCATATTCACTTGCCTGCTTATAATCATTCTATTGACAGTTATGAGTGCTTAAAAGAGAAAGAGAAAAAACGCAGAGCTGGAGGTAACTCTGCTATCCTTCTCTTTCTCCCCCATGTCTACTAGTACCATTCTAGTAGACATGGGGTAGGGGGTGCAGAAAGAGGCAAACGTAGCTCTACCCAGTAATGAAACACTGCCAATGTCCTCTATACCTTGATGCTTGTGGTGGTCCCAGCCTGCCCACCTGCTTCTCACTTGTGTATGCACTGCCCAAGAAAACCTACCTTGATTACTCAGACCTCAAACATCCCTTCACTCAAGACATAGTGGCATAAACATGTTAAAATTATAACTAGTAGAAGACCTAAAAACAGAGGGGTCGGGTTAAATTGGGATACAGAAGGATTACAAATATTATAGCTCATTTTATGTCCTACATGTCATTTTCCCCATGGTTAGCATATAGTACATAAATAATAAAAAGCTCCAAGAGGGTTGATACAAAGTCAGTTTTGTCCACTGCTTTATCCCCAGTGTTTGGCCCACAGTGTTTATGCTGAATGACTGAAAGCCTGGGTGGATGGATAGGTAATGAGCCATTCACACAGTGAAATACCATACAGCGATTAAAGCAAATAGTTGAATCTCTGAATTGATATGAAAATACGTTATGTTGTTAGTGTTTTGGCTGCAAATAACAGAAAAATTCCCAAATCAATAAGACATGTAAAATAAAAAATTCTCATATAAGGAGTTCTTAAGGAGAGAAGCTATAGTTAAAAAAATCCAGGCCAGGCATGGTGGCTCAAGCCTGTAATCCCAGCACTTTGGGAGGTCGAGGCAGGAAGATCATTTAGGACTAGCCTGGGCAAAAAAGTGAGACCTCGTCTCTACAAAAGAAATCGAAAAAAATTAGCCAGGCATGGTGGTGCAGGCCGGTAGTTCCAGCACCTCAGGAGACAGAGCTGGGAAGATGACTTTACAACTCACAGCAGTCCTGACTGCCTGGGCTAATCATGCCACTGCACTCCAGCTTGGGCAACAGAATGAGACACTCTCAAAAAAAAAAAAAAAATCCAGTTTCTATTCCTGTTTCCACGGTGTCAACAGTAGCACAACAGCCTGTCCTGAGACTGGTTCTCCTCATGTTACAAGGTAGCTGCTAGAGTTCCATTTGTCACATGCCAGTATAGCTGTGTCCAGCAGAAAAGGGGTGGTCACTTTTAATTTTTTTATTTTATTTTAGAGATGGGGGTCTTGCTGTGTTGCCCAGGCTGGTCTCAAATTCCTGAGTTAAAGAATTCTCCTTCCTTCCAAGTAGCAGGGACTACAAGCACACACCATTATGCCTAGCCTTGCGTCACATTTTAGGAAAAAGAAAACCTTTTCTACACTTTCTAATTGTCTTCCCCCCATCTCTCATCGACATTGTAAACACTCATTCCTAAATCAGTCCCTGGAAAAAACAATAAAATTGTAACAAATAGCTTGATGAAGCACATGTTCCTGTGGTAGAGAGATGAGTACCTGAACCAAATCAGAATTCCTTATCAAGGGTGAAGGGGAGAAATGGATGGTCTTTGGCTATGCCACAAGCAGTTCCTGCCGTAGATGTCTGTAATGCTGTGAGTAGAAAAAATGACTTGTAAAAAAAATGTATAATGTCATTCCATGGTGTTAAAAGTAGATATATAGATATTTATAAATATACATTTTATAAATATGTATAATTTATTTATAAATTATATTTTTTATTTATAAATTATATTATTTATTTATAAATTATACATATTTATAAACATATTTATAATATTCATAATATATGACATATATTTATAATATAGATATTTATAAATATATATAATTTATAACTATATAGAGAAACACATTCTATTTCTAGATTTCTTTTAATACTTTGGGTTTTGGGTTTGGTACAGTGAAAATATACATATTCCCTATATGGTAAATAAAAAATTCTGTTACAAAATCTAAAATCCTTTGTCCTTTGTTAGATTTATTACTAAGTATTTAATTCTACTGTGAGTAGTATATTATTTTTTAAAAATTATATCCTGTGTTTGCTGTTTGTATCTTTTAGAAAGAGTTTAATAGTCTTACTACTCGTATCCTATAATCTCCCAAACATTCCTCTACCTACTGAAATATGGTTTTCAACCCTAATACTTCTTGCCCAAAGCGGGAATATCCTCCTTAACCCACACCTTACACTTCATAGAATCCTTTCACCTGGAGGATCATTTCCACTTTCTGGAAATACTCTCTTCCCTTCGATTCTGTGACTCCTCTCCTACATCTCTGGCCTTTCTTTTCAGTTTCCTTTGTGAGTTCTCTTTCTTTGTTCATTCCTTAGGTTAGTATTTCTCAACATTGTTGCCCTAAACCCCCTTCTCATTCTGCATATTTTACATTGGCAATCTCTTCTTCATTCATGACTTTACATATTATTTATAACCAAATGACTACTAACTCTGCATCTTCTGCTCTGTTCTTCCAGGAACCATGCCAGAGACTGTTGATGTTCACCAAAACCCATATTCTCCATATTCTCCTCTTAGTTCTCAGGTACAAGCTAGAATGTATTTTTCAGCCATTTGTGCTGTTCAGAGTGATTATCTGATATTACTCTGGAAGTAAAATTACTACTTCTAGGGCTGGCCCATAAAATCCTCCCATGGGCAATATTCATTCTGCCGGGTGAATAAAAGAATTTCAGAGACCTGAACAAAAGTCCTGGATGAAAGGAGCCAATTAGCATATGGAGCAGATTCCTTTTCTACCACTCCCACCCACATTGGACTTTTAAGTGACTATGAAATAAGCTTTTGTTGTGTTTAGTTTAAAACAGCATTCTCCCCTTATCCACGGTTTCGCTTTCTGTGGTTTCAGTTACCCACAATACAACAATACAATTTGCTATTTAGAGAGAGAGAGAGAGAGAGAGAGAAACCACATGTATATAACTTTTATAACAGTATATTGTTATAATTGTTCTATTGCTATTGTTGCTAATCTCTCACCATACCTTATTTATAAATTAAACTTTATCTTTGGTATATATGTATAGGAAAAACATAGTATATATAGAATTCCACACTAACTGTAGTTTCAGTGGATACTGGGGGTCTTGGAATGTATCTCCCATGGATAAGATGGGGACTACTGTACTAAAGGGTTGTCTGTTTCAATAACTAACAGTATTTACCTTAACTAATAGAGACCCACATATTTAATTGCGTCCGCAGCTTTGTTAAATATAACCAGACACAAAACAAGCTCATCATCTTCCTCTTCCCCACCAACCTCCCTCCTAACCTTCTCCTATAGCTCTGATCTCTCTCAGTTATTACCTCATCCACCTAATTTTTAAAAAGGGACATCTGTCAATATTGAGTCCTTCCTCCTCTGTGTTATACAAGGCTAATTGTCAAGAGCTCTCTGGAATCCAACCACTTTTCTCTATGCCCACTTTTGACACTTTCATTCCAGGCATCATCACCTGGCTCGATTACTGCAATAGACTCCTGATTTCCCTGCTTATATTCTTGCTTTTCTCCATTTTGTCCTCCATAGTGCAATCAGATTTGTCTTGGAAAAGTGTAAGTATAATCATGTTACTATTCTCCTTGATATTCTGAGAATAAAGCTCATCCACCTTAGCCAGGCTTAAAAAGTCCAGTATTAACCATTCCTTGTATATCTCTCTAGCCCCAACACCTGTGCCACTTTTTCTTATACTCAATCTTCTACCATGCTGAATATTGTTCTGTTCCTCGAACATATTATAAACTTTGTTCTTCTCTCTGCTACTGCCTATTAATGTGAATAATGGTGGTGACAACATTTAATTTTTATGCTATTGTGTTTTCAGAGTGTTTGGTATAAGTGAGGGCTCAATACTTTTAAAGTGATTGATAGAATAAGTTTGGTTGGACCGCAGACAAAACCCACATGTATATTCCATATAAAGACATGTCAGAGTTCTCTTCGCATTAATATCTATAAATAGAAACACCAAAATCAACTGTACTTTCAAAATAGTAATTATATTAGAAGAAAAGGATGTACATAGCTGTAACAAAGAGACTCATAAGGAAAGTGGCTTAAAACAAAAAATGTATTTCCCACTCACATTACAGTTCGAATGTGGGTTGTCCAGGTTGGCAGAGCAACTATTGTCCATATGGACATTCAAGGACCTGAGTCCTTTTCTCATACAGCTCCTTCACTCTCTTGGGGATTGTGCCACCATCTACATGGTCAAAACTAGGTCACCATGAGTTCTAGCCAGTGAAAAAGGAGAAGAGAACATGGAAGAGACAAGAGAAAAGAGCACATATCAGCCTGGCTTCTAACAGAAAAGCAGAAGCAGTAGGATAGACATATATTGACGTGGTTTGGCTCTGTGTCCCCACCCAAATCTCACGTTGTATTGTAATTCCCAGTGTTGAAGAAGGGACCTGGTGGGAGGTGATTGGATCCATGGGGGCATATTTTTCCCTTGCTGTTCTCATGATAGTGAGTTCTCAAGAGATCTGGTTGTTTAAAAGTGTGTTGCACTTCCCCCTTCACTCTCTCTCCCCTGCCACTATGTGGAGACACACTTGCTTCCCCTTCACCCTTCTGCCGTGATTGTAACTTTCCTGAGGCCTCCTGTACAGCCTGTGGAACTGTGAGTCAATTAAACCTCTTTTCTTCATAAATTACCCAGTCTCAGGTAGTTCTCTCTAGGAGTGTGAGAACAGACGAATACAAAAAATTGGGGCCAGAGAAGTGGGACATTGCTATAAAGATATCTGAAAATGTAAAAGCAACTTTGGAGCTGGGTATTGGGCACAGTTTGGAACAGTTTGGAGGGACCAAAAGAAGACAGGAAGATGTGAGAAAGTTCAGAACTTCCTAGAGACTTTTTGAATGGTTTTGACCAAAATGCTGATAGTGATATGGACAGTGAAGTCCAGGCTGATGAGGTCTCAGATGGAGACGAGGAACTTATTGGGAATTGGAGCAAAGGTCACTCTTGCTATGCTATAACAAAGAGACTGGCAGCATTATGCCCCTGCCCTAGAGATCTGTGGAACTTTGAACTTGAGAAAGAGGATTTAGAGTGTCTGGTGGAAGAAATTTTTAAGCAGCAAAGTGATCAAGATGTAGCCTGGCTGCTTCTAACAGCATATGCTCATATGCATTCAAGAAGAGATGGTCTGAAATTGGAACTTATATTGAAAAGAAGCAGACCTTAAAAGTTTGGAAAATTTGCAGCCTGACCATGTGGTAGAAAAGAAAAACTCATTTTCTGTGAAGAAATTCTAGCTGGCTGTAGAAACTTGCATAATTGAAGAGGAGCCAAACGTTAATAGCCAAGATAATGGGGAAAATGTTTCCAGCACATTTCAGATATCTTCACAGCAGCCCCTCCCATAACAAGCCTGGAAACCTAGGAGGGAAAAATGGTTTGTGGGCTGGGCCAAAGGCCCTGCTGCTCTATGCAGCCTCAGGACATGGCTCCCTGTGTCTTCACTGCTCCAGCTATAGTAGTGGCTAAAAGGGGTCAAGTTAAGCTCAGGCTGTTGCTTCAGAAGATGCAAGCCCCAAGCCTTGGTAGCTTCCATGTGGTGTTGGGCCCGCAGGTGCACAGAAGACAAGACAAGAGTTGAGCTTTGGGAGCCTCTGCCTAGATTTCAGAAGATATATGGAAACAAACGGATGTCCATGTAGAAGTCTGCTGCAGCAGCAGAGCTTACATAGAGAACCTCTACTAGGACAGTGTGGACGGGAATGTGAAGTTGGAGTCCCCACACAGAGTCCCCCCTGGGGCACTGCCTAGTGGAGCTATAAGTAGAGGGCCACTGTCCTCCAGACCCCAGAATCGTAGATCCACCAACAGGTTGCACCATGCATCTGAAAACATTTCATGCACTCAATGCCAGCCCATGAAAGAAGCTGCAGGGGCTGTATCCCACAGAGTCAAAAAGGAAGAGCTACTCAAAGCTATAGGAACCCACTCCTTGCATCAGCATACCCTGGATGTGAGACATGGAGTCAAAGGATATTATTTTGGAGTTTAAGATTTAATGACCATTCTGCTGGGTGTTGGACTTACATGGGACCTATAGCCACTTTGTATTGGCCAATGTCTCCCTTTTAGAATGGGACAATTTACCCAATGCCTGTGTCACCATTTTATCATGAAAGTAACTAAGTTGTTTTTGATTTTACAGGTTCATAGGTGGAAGGGACTTGCCTTGCCTCAGATGAGATTTTGGACTTGGACTTTTGAGTAAACACTGGAATGAATTAAGACTTTGGGGACTTGTCAGGAATGACGGGTTGGTTTTGAAATGTGAGAAGGACATGAGATTTGAGAGGAGCCGGGGTGAAATAATATGGTTTGGCTCTGTGTTCTCACCCAAATCTGATGTTGAACTGTAATCCCTAGTGTTGGGGGAAGGACCTGGTGGGAGGTGATTAGATCATGGGGGTGAATTTCTCCTTTACTGTTGTGATATTGAGTGAGTTCTCAGGAGATATGGTTGTTTAAAAGTGCGTAGCACTCCCCCCTTCACTCTCTCTCTCCTGCCACCATGTGAAGATGTTCTTGCTTCCCCTTCACCCTTCTGCCATGGTTGTAAGTTTTCTGAGGCCTCTCCTAGCCATGCTTCCTGTACAGCCTGCAGAACTGTGAGTCAATTAAATTGCATTTCTTATAAATTACTCAATCTCAGGTAGTTCTTTATAGCAGTGTGAGAATAGACTAATACATATATCAAGAGATTTATTGCAAGAAATTGGCTTCTGAGATTTTGGGTAGGAATCCAAGGAATAATGGCTAGGAAAATCTCAAATCTATAGAGCAGGCACCTTAGGAAGGGCAGGCTGTAGTAAACTCTACAACAGAAACTAAAGTTCACAGATAGAATTTCTTCCTCCTCAAGGAAATCTCACTTCTGCTCTTAAGCACTTTCAACTGACTGGATTGGTCCCAGTGCAAGGATAACATCTTTTTTGTAAATCCAACTCAGATATCAATCACAGGTACAGAAGGTATCTATAAAATACCTTCACAGGCTGGGTGTGGTGGCTCTTGTCACCCCAACATATTGTGAGGCCAACGCAGGAGGACTGCTTGGCCCAAGAATTTCAGACCAGCTAAGGCAACATAGTGAGATTCTGACTCTATTTAAAATTAATTAATTAATTAATTAATAATAAATAAGTAAAATGCCTTCACATCAATACCTCAATTCTCATTTTATCAAATTAATGGAGACTATCGCCTAGCCAAGTTGGCACATAGAACTGACCATCACAGAGGAGAAAGGAACATGGAGGAATGCATAGAGGAGAAGAACACTAGAGGAGAATTACCTACTGTGTTCAGGCCCAGGGAAGGAGGTACCTTCACTTGCACTCACATTCCACTATGAGATCTTAGTCATGTGGATGCACCTAATTGCAAGGAGGACTAGGAAATGGAGTCCAGCCACGTGCTCAGTATAAAAGTAAAAATAGTTTTAGTGGACAACTAAGTGGTCACCATGGCAATGGTCAATTTTGGGAAAGTGGGTCTCAGTTCTTTAGTTGTGCATGTTTGGTCCTCATGCTACAGAACTGAGAATGGACTTTTCTCTTTCCAAATAAAGTCTTACTAATACCTAAAAACCTGAAATCATTGCTGATACATATTGGCTTACATATGCAATAGACCATACAAGGCTATCTCCTTGGCATTGCTTGTCTAGCTGCTATTTTTTCCAGCAAAGGTATGAGCTTTGATCAAACTTCAGTAATTTATGCAAATTTCCATCATATAACCCTGCTAAATGTACTGAGTCCATATTCTATAATTGACATTCTACTACCTATTTTATAATAAACAATTGAGAACGTCTAGTTCTATCAATTCACCAAGAGAGAATGATAAACACTGAAATATTTTGACTGATTAAACCAGAGAGATTTGATCATATAAGAGCAAGCTTCCTGACTTTGAAACTTGTGAAAGACTGTGAGATAACTCTGGGACTGGAAACATGTTTCATTTCTCTTAGCAGCTTTATTTCATTTTCACTCATTCACTTTTTTTTGAATCTATAGACATGACCCTGAAATAACCTTTCTGCTGCCACCCTTCCATTCATTTTCTCCTCATTGTCACTCTTCCTAAAATCTAATTACCAAGCAAGGAAGGAAGAAATAGAAGGAGACAGCCTGGAATTTCACTGAGTTTGGCTTCCTTCCAGCTCTGATTTTTCCACATGCATTCCCAACACTGCTAAAGTTAAGACGCTTAAGTGACTTCCATGTTGGTGAGATATCATTATCACTATGTTCCTATCACTCCGGGGTCCCTAAAACATTATGTGTGGCCACGTATTGTAGTTACTCTTTTAATATGTCTCACTTTCAAATAAGGTGAAAGGTAGTGAGGAATCCAGTTAAGATATGGTGCCTGTTCTCCAGAAATTTACCAGCAAGGGACATGATAGATGTGCACAGAACAAAATTAGGGCCCATCCCTTACTAGAAGAATCTTTAGTTCTTTATGAACATGCTCCCCTCTTTCCCTCCAGGTTTTGTCTCCAGATTTTTCTGAAAATATTACTGAAGCCAGCTGGGAAAAGGAGCAGTTTGGATGAGACTGGGATAAGAAATGCTTAATAAAACCCGATTATCTATTCTTGAAAAAATAAATAGCTGATACCACCATTCAGAACTATTACAGTGAATTCCACATAGGCACTGGAGGTGCAAGCTTTCATGAATTGCTTGCCTTTGAGTCAGGTACTGTGTTAAGGACATTATGTTTAGGACTAGATTTACTTCTCCAAAAAGCTAATTCCATGAGGTAAGTATAATTAGCCCCAATTTTCAAATAAGGACATCAATATTCAGAGAGATTAATTTGCCCAAAATCAAATTGCTAACATGTAGTAAAGATGTTAACTTATCTGTGTTTTTTTCTACTGCACATAAACGCACAAGGACTGAGTTAAAAGGAATTGTCTCTGGTAGTATCTTAGTGCAAGATGCTAGTTTTAAAATGTTGTTTAAGCCTGGGAGGCTTAAATAACAGAAACGTATTTCTCAGTTCTGGAGGCTGGGAAGTCCAAGGTAAAGATGCCAGCAGACCCAGTGTTTGGTGAGGACCAGCTTCTTGGTTTGTAGATGTCCATCTTTTCATTGTATCCTCACATGGCAGAGAACAGAAGGCAGAAAGCAGAGAGCAGAGAGAGATGCTTTCTCCTGTATTTTTATAAAAGCACTAATCATTTATGAGGACTCCACCCTCACGACCTAATCACTTCCTAAAGGCCCTACTGCCTAATACCATCATATTGGGGATTCGAATTTCAACATATGAATTTTAGGGATAATACAAACATTCAACCTATAGCAGGTATCTTTAAAAAGAATTATTTCCACTCATTAAAATATGAAAAATAAAGATATGAATTATTAAAGATTTTAATATGTATGAGACTGACTTCAGAATCTATTTTCTAGAGATCACAGAACTACTTAGATAAATTGAGTGCAAGTTTAAAGAGTAAAAATGGCACAAGGACAAAGAAGAGGGGAGGAAGAAAGAGTACCTCTTTTTATCCTTCAGCTGCTGAAAAGCTTGGATGAAGTTAGCCTTAACTAGGTTCAGAAATAAATTCCAACACGTACTCAAAGTTAGTGGGTCTTAAGTTATAATGGTATTAGATTCATTTACAAACTAAAGATATTAAAAAAGAAATTTTATTTGTATATATTTTTATTTTCATTAAATATGCCTTTTAAACTATCATTACAAAATAATGTAATTATCACTTTCTAAATGAAATGACCTCAATCTATATTCTACTGGCCCTTCAAGACACCAAGTCCTCAGCTCACATAGTATTTTCATTCACAAAGACAATTCTCAAAGCACCAAACTATTTCTACTTCTATTAACATACCTTTTACATTGTACTAAAATTCTACTTATGTATCTATGAATGGTATCTAACATGGCGCCTGCATAGATAATAGTGGATGAATGAAAGAGGGGGAGAAAGAGAGAAATGAAGGGAAAGAAAAAGAAAGAATACTGATTGATCCTCTTGAGGACAGAGACATTGCTAGACGCAAGAAAAAAAAAAAAAATCTTTGCCCATGATCCACTCACACACATGGAAAAGAGCAACAGCATTGCTACCCCTGGTAGCATTCACTGAGCACTTACTATGTGTCGGGCCCTACTCTATATAAATAGTTGCCATCATCCTTCTCATTATTATCTATGAGTACACTGAGAAACTGAGATTATGCAATTAGCCCAAAGTCACAGTTAGTAAATGATGAAGTCATTATTTAAACTTTAGCAACCTGAGTCTAGTTCCCATAATCATATCCAGGACTTTCTACTACCTTCCAAATAAACAGGTAATTACAGTGTTCCATGCCCAAAAAGAACTCTGTTCCAAGTGCGAAAGGAACAGAGAAGGCGTAGTCTGTGCAGGTGGGAAAGAAAACAAGCAGGCAAAGAGAAAAAATTATCTCAAATTATAGAGATTTGAAAGCACCTGGCAAATTCCATGTGTGAAGAAGGTAGTAAGGGGTGGAGTAGGGGAGCAGGGCTAGAGACTGAATGTGGGCTGGGAACTGATTGTAAAAGATACTTTCATTCAACATTTCACAATCAACTATCTACTGAACACCTACTACATGCCAGCACACAGCCATGAATAAAGCAGACAGAAACCCTTTATGGGGCTTACATCCTAGGGGTGGAGGTGACAGACAATAAACGTGTATATTGTGGCATGTGGTAATGAAACAGGAGAAGTTTTCCCTTATCCCCCTCACGGGGTATGCGATGGGGCTGTGGCTCGCTTCTTCTGCGTCCCCCTGCTCAAACCCCTAGGGGGAACATGCAGAGGGGCAAGTCATGGGGCTCCGACCCCACAGCACATCTAGGGTTGAGTGTTTACAGCTCCGGAAGCCCCAGTGGGCGTGTGTTACAGTGCGCTCTTTCAGTTTTGCCATCTGCAGGCGGCTTGTGTTAATCAGCTCAATCAGACCCTCTGCCTTACCGCAAGGACAGAGGGCTTTCTGTATCCTGGGATTCTTGCCCTAGTGTACTGGAAAAATTAGATCACATGTGGACTTGGAGGATGGGTGCAAGGTTTTATTGAGTGAAGGCAGCTCTCTGAGAGGTAGATGGGGAAGCCAGAAGTGGGATGGAGTGGGAAGGTGGTCTTCCCATGGAGTCGGGCCACCCAGCCACTAGACTCTCTTCCAGTGAAATTCCCCTGGGCATCTGCCTCTTTCTGCCGTCGATGGCCTGCCGGCATCTGCCAGTGTTTTCTTCTGCTTGTGTGTTCCTCTCGACTTCCAGTTGCTTATTTGTGCGCCCACTAGGGTCTTGAGGGTTTTAGAGTCACAGGATGAGGGATATGGTGGGTCAGAGCGGTCTTGGAAAAAATGCAACATTTGGGCATGAAACAGGAGTGCCTACCTCACTTAGGTCTGTGGGCATAGGCCTGAGGGTGGATCCCTCACCAGGGACCCTGCCCTTCTCTACCCAGCACTGCCCTGTCCCCGTCCTGTATCAGTGGTAAGTGCTACGGATGAAAATCAACCAATGTCTGTTCATATCCTTTGCCCACTTTTTGATGGGGCTGTTTGTTTTTTTCTTGTAAATTTGTTTGAGTTCTTTGTAGGTTCTGGATATTAGCCCTTTGTCAGATGAGTAGATTGCAAAAATTTTCTCCCATTCTGTAGGTTGCCTGTTCACTCTGATGGTAGTTTCTTTTGCTGTGCAGAAGCTCTTTAGTTTAATGAGATCCCATTTGTCAATTTTGGCTTTTGCTGCTGTCGCTTTTGGTGTTTTAGACATGAAGTCTTTGCCCATGCCTATGTCCTGAATGGTACTACCTAGGTTTTCCTCTAGGATTTTTATGGTATTAGGTCTAACATTTAAGTCTCTAATCCATCTTGAATTAATTTTCATATAAGGAGTAAGGAAAGGATCTAGTTTCAGCTTTCTACTTATGGCTAGCCAATTTTCCCAGCACCATTTATTAAATAGGGAATCCTTTCCCCATTTCTTGTTTCTCTCAGGTTTGTCAAAGATCAGATGGCTGTAGATGTGTGGTATTATTTCTGAGGACTCTGTTCTGTTGCATTGGTCTATATCTCTGTTTTGGTACCAGCACCATGCTGTTTTGGTTACTGTAGCCTTGTAGTATAGTTTGAAGTCAGGTAGCATGATGCCTACAGCTTTGTTCTTAAAAGAAGACATTCATACAGCCAACAGACACATGAAAAAATGCTCATCATCACTGGCCATCAGAGAAATGCAAATCAAAACCACAATGAGATACCATCTCACACCAGTTAGAATGGCAATCATTAAAAAGTCAGGAAACAACAGGTGCTGGAGAGGATGTGGAGAAATAGGAACACTTTTACACTGTTGGTGGGATTGTAAACTAGTTCAACCATTATGGAAAACAGTATGGCGATTCCTCAAGGATCTAGAACTAGATGTACCATATGACCCAGCCATCCCATTACTGGGTATATACCCAAAGGATTATAAATCATGCTGCTATAAAGACACATGCACACGTTATGTTTATTGCGGCATTATTCACAATAGCAAAGACTTGGAATCAACCCAAATGTCCATCAGTGACAGACTGGATTAAGAAAATGTGGCACATATACACCATGGAATACTATGCAGCCATCAAAAAGGATGAGTTTGTGTCCTTTGTAGGGACATGGATGCAGCTGGAAACCATCATTCTTAGCAAACTATCACAAGAACAGAAAACCAAACACCGCATGTTCTCACTCATAGGTGTGAACTGAACAATGAGATCACTTGGACTCGGGAAGGGGAACATCACACACCGGGGCCTATCATGGGGAGGGGGGAGGGGGGAGGGATTGCATTGGGAGTTATACGTGATGTAAATGACGAGTTGATGGGTGCTGACGAGTTGATGGGTGCAGCACACCAACATGGCACAAGTATACATATGTAACAAACCTGCACGTTATGCACATGTACCCTAGAACTTAAAGTATAATAAAAATAAATAAATAAATAAATAATAAAAAAGAAAAGCCATGATTGTGGATTTCGATATGAATAAAACTCCCAGTTCCACAAAAAAAAAAAAGAAAAGAAAATCAACCAATGTAAGGAGACACAGAGTGAGGGGTGGGTGCTATTTGAGATAGGGTGGTGTCTGATAAGGCATCTGCACAGAGAATGCAAATGAAGGAAGCTTTTATAAGCAGGGACAGTTCATGAAGGAGTTTAAGTAAGGATGTGATTTGATAAGATTTCCTTTTCTGGAAGCCACTTTTGGCTAATGGCTTGGAGTGGTGACAGGGTGACAGGGAGTTGAGGTTGAGGAAAGCTAGAGGACCACTTAGAAACTATTGTGAACTACTATATTACAATAATAATGAGAAATTATGATAGACTAAACCACGGCGGCAACATGTCTGTGGTTGTTAAATAAGAATAAGCTCCTCGTAGAACCTGGAACGCTGAGGAGGTCTCTTTCCAGTAACTTGGACCAGAGACAACTGTAAATGTGCTGAAAGCCAGAAGATGTTGGGGAAGCTGGCAGAGAAAACCTGAGTTATGTATTGCTCACCCTGCAGCATCCATGAGTGACTGAAGGGACTATCTGGACCTTTTCCTCACTTCCAAAAGCAAGTGCTACGAGAAAGGAAGAAGAAAACCTTAAAGTGGTCTTAGCTTACAACAGTGATATTATCCAATATCTTTTTTGTCCTGGATGAAAATGGGAAATAAAAGATTCTGATGGCTCCTAACTCCTTCCCACTCACACAGACATTAACCACACCATGGTCAGTCCCCCACCAGCATGTGTGCCCACCACAAAGGTCACTGCCACTCGACACAGACGCAGTGAGGGTAGGTACTGCCATACAGCAGAGACAGGTGAAGGCTGGAAGCCTGGCAATGGAGAAAAGAGCAGGGGTGAAGGTGGTATGCAGACAGGAGTAAGGGACAACGAGGGCCTGGGCTGTGCCTGAGCTAGCTTTCTGTTAGAAGACTAAAAGAACTGAAAGTAGGCTGGGCTCTGTGACTCATGTCTGTTATCCCAGCACTTTCAGAGGATGAGGTGAAAATCACTTCAGGCCAGGAGTTCAAGATCAGCCTGGGCAACATAGCAAAACCCCATCTCTTCAAAACAGTAAAAACTATGCTGGGCACAGTGGCCTATGCCAGTAGTCCCAGCTATTCAGGAGGATCACTTGAGCCTAGAGGTTCAAGGCTGCAGTGAGCAATGATCACGCCACTACACTCCAGGCTAGACAACAAAGCAAGACGCTGTCTCTAAAAAATAAAAATTTAAAAAAAGAAATGAAAGTCAACAACCTATAATGAAGACAAACACCAAAGACCACCGTAGAGAAGGGCAACGAGGGCTTCAGGACAGTGCCCAGCCTGGAGGCGGTGAATTCTTTCTTTCTCCTTCCCTAAAATTTTTAGAGGGCTGTGGGTCAGATTTTAGGGAAAAATGAAAGAATTCATTAAACTAGAGGTTCTGCAAATAGATAACAGGTGTGCTACAAGATATTGATGTTTGTACTTTTTTTCAGTGATGACAAAATTGAGTCATTTCCAAATTTACAACAGTTGAAATTATGCTTGACAAGTATTTTTGTAAAGGTCTCTCTGAATGTTTCCTGAACTCATGAATTCTTATCTTGCTGGTAAGCTTGGATGAATAGCAATCTACAGAGAGCCCTCTATAAAGGCTACAATATAGCACAAGTCCAGGTGTGTAACACAAAATATAATTTTCCTATGTGCTCCATGAGGTACAAAGACAGGTGGCACTAGGTTAAACTCTTGTTTGTTTTTTAGAAGGAATGTGATTTATGACTAAGTTTTGTTTCCCACAGTGTCCTTGTTACCTAGCAGAGAGCCTGGCACCATAAAAAGTTTACTAAAAGCTTGTTGAGTGGAAAAGCTGATTTAAGAGCCCTGGGAAGCTGTTTCAGGGTCTCTAGTGGCCACCTTGTCAGCTGGAGGTCCACTTGGGGGCTGGAGATACCTTCAATCTGCAGGTTATTTTTTATTCTGAGGAGCTAAAAGGAACTGGAGCAGGGCAGAGAAGAAGGAAAAATCAAGAGACAGAGAAATAAAGGGGCTTCCAAAGCAAAGCTTTCCTTGAGCGTAGTCAGCCCAGGCTCTCCAGAGAGGTAAGATGGCTGGGACTCTAGAGGGATCTAGCAACCACGTGGTGGACAGTAGAGTTGCACGGTACATACACTTAGCTTTCACACATTCACCTACTTCTGCTCCACAACAGGGAGTGAGAGAGTGAGGGTAGGAGTTGAGGAGAAGGAGTAAAGAGAGGAGACTAGAAAGAAAGAATAAATGAGAAATCGCTACATTGTTTTCCAGGCACTGAGCACCTCCAAATGGGAGATATATATCCATTGTTCCCTTAGCCATTTGGTACCCACATGCCTCTCACAATATAAACATCTTGCTGAACTAATCTCTTCAAACATTTAATTTTTTGTAGAGTAAGGCATCTAAACGTAGGTATTTAATCTAGTGCTAAATTATAGAAACAGAAATCCATTCTAATACTTTGTCAGACTTGTAAGAGATGGTGTTTGATCTCTACCATGACACCTTCCTAATGGATTTTCAAAGGTTTGACCTTAGGGGCTGGGCTTCATGTCTAACCTTAGGAGACATTTGGCATTGTTATGTTGCTCAGGGACCTATTCCTCATGAAGCCCTAGTTTTGTCCATTTTTCTCTGAGTAGCTATGTTCTCTTGTTGAGGTTACCCTCAGCCCAGGGACTGAATCATGACTGATTCAAGCCATTCATGGTTGTTTTATTCTCTTGCCAGGTAACTGGTTTAAATATGAATGTATAATGTAATTCTGTCCAGTTATAAGCGAGGGGAAATCAACTGGGATGATTCTAGAAAGGTTTTCATTATTCTTAAAAAACAAAACAAAACAAAAAAGCAAAAACAGGAATATTTCCCCTTTTCTACCTCTGGATATTCTTGTCTTCATAAGATTACTTGGAACTAAGCAGCCACTGTGGGAGTCAGCAAAAGAGGATGACATAAATAAAAGTGTCTCTGTTGACATTTGAGGCAAACTTAGAATTGCCCTGCCTTCAAACTTCTAGGTATGCAGTATAGTAAGTATTCTTATTACTTAGGTCACTTTTTGGTGTGTTTTCCTTTTATTCCTTATAGTCTATGGTAGATTAAAGATGTCCATAAATTATTTACTTCTCTTATTGAGCAGTATTGTCCAGTTCCTCTCCCCTTGAATCCAGGTGAACCCTAGTGGCTTGCTTGATCAATAGAATACAATGGGAGACTTATGAGCTTAGGTCACATGAAGCTTTGCAGTTCCCATATAGTCTTCTTTTTATTTACTTATTTATTTTTTTAGAGATGAGGTCTCACTATATTGCCCAGGCTGGTCTCAAACTCCTGGGCTCAAGCAATCCTCCCACCTTAGCCTCCCAAAGTGTTGAGATTACAGGTGTCAACCACCATGCCTGGCATCCATACTGTTTTCTTGAAAGGCTCCCTCTGAAAGACAGTAGTGGCAATGTAAGAAATTCAACTATCCTTAGACCGTGATGCAGTGAGAAGCCCAAGCCACATGGAGAGGAAACACATAGGTACTCTAACTGATAGCCCAACCTGACTTCCTAACCAGTTTCAAAGACAAATTGCATCGAATAAGTTAAGCAGGCAAGAAAGACTTTATTCAAAACTACTGCAATAGGGAAGAGAGATAGAACTGAACTCTGAATACAACAGTAGCAACTGGGGGGTTAGAGCTAACAGGCAGGATAAGGAAGTCAGTGGATGGAAAAATAATAAGGTGACCTTGATAAGCTGTAAAGGTAGAATATTCTTGCTAAATTTGCTTGGCAGGATTCTTGATAAAACTAGGCTAGGCAGACCAAGAACGAGAGGCCGAGGATGAGGTCTGGTAAAGAAGATGGCTTGGAGAAGCCTGACTGAAGTTTGTTCAAGTAGGGATTCCTTGTCACCAACAGCCACATCAACTGCTAGTCACATGAGTGACACCTGGGATATCCAGCCCAGTTAAGTCTTTAGATGACTCTAGCCCAAGCTGCCATCTCACTGCAACCACACAAAATATACCAAGCAAGAACCACCCAGCTGAGCCCCAACAAATTATAGAATCATGAGAGATATAACAAATTGTTTTAAAACACCAAGGTTTACTTTTTTTTATGCAGCAGTAGATAACCAAAGCACAACCAAAACCATTCCAAGTGATACAAATATCTAGAAGATATGAACAAATTTATTTGCACACAAGTATCTTCTGAGGAATTCAAATGTTGAAGTGACATAATGAAAAGAGTACCAGGACTACTCAAAGGACCTGTATCACTGCAACAGGAGAGAGGGTGCTGCTAAGGCTTAACATATAAACAAGGGTATAGGTCCATTCTTACACTGCTATAAAGAGATACCTGAGACTGGGTAATTTATAAAGAAAAGAGTTTTAATTGGCTCAGCTTCTGGTGAGGCCTCAGGAAACTTGCAATCATGGCAGAAGGTGAATGGGGAGCCAGGCATCTTACATGGTGGAGCAGGATCACGAGAGAGAGAGGGCAGGTGCTGCACACTTTTAAACAACAAGATCTCACAATAACTATCATGAGAACAGCACTAGGGGGATGGTGCTAAACCATTAGAAACCAACCTCATGATCCAATTCCCTCCCACCAGGCCCTACCTTCGACATTGGGGATTACAATTCAACATAGGATTTGGGTGAGGACACAGATCCGAACAATAACAGGACTCACAGGGTGGCAAGAAATTTGAACTAGATATGTTTTGGAGCCTTCTCTGTTGTCATATAAGAATTGAGGAGCTTTAAATAATAGTTGGAAAACTCACTGAATCATTCATTATACAATCATAAAATAATGAGAAACTTACCACAGAGGTAGACCAACAATAAATGAGTGAATGGATAGGATATAAACAGAGCAGGAAACTGGTAGTCCACAGTGATTGTCATTTTTGCTGCCACTCCCTTTGCTACCCTACATGGCTGTGCTGTGCCTGGCCTGGCCCTATCCCTTGAGTGTGCTCTCTGAGTACACTTATAGGCACCCCTTTCCACAGCTCTCTCCTCAACCTCAGGCATGGTCACAGAGACCCTCACTGATGCTCTCAAGGCACTTGGTGTCTAGTGCCACAGCCATTGTCCAGCCATTCCTTATCTGTCCACTGCATGCAAGTTGGGCCTGGTGCTACCACTGAAGGAAACCCTCAGTCCCCATCATCCCCCCTTTTTCTGAAGATGACTTTCTGTCTCTTGGGTTTGTCCACCCTTGCCTGGTCTAACCCTCAGCCATTTACCTTTGGGACAATCCAGGCTAATCCAAATCAGTGATCTAAAAACCCTTCAACTGCTCTACCCAGAGGACTGACAGGTAAGGATGGCAGGAGGGAAAGGAGGCCCGCCTCCAGGGAGCAAGGTCAGATTTCTCTTTTCTGGGGTGGGGGTCGGGTGTGAAAGGAAATAGTTCACAAGAAGGAGAATAACAGTTTTTATTTTCTTTTTATTAATATCTCATCCTATCGCACATGGTATTTGAGAAAGGAGAACTTGGTATTCTTGTCCTTGGGAAAAAATCATTCTGAACTCCTGGAGTACATTTAAATTGTTTCTTGAACTAAAATGATGAAAGTATATTTCAGAGGACAGATTTGAAGGTAAAAAGTTCACAGAAAAGGTTTTCCTTATTTATAGCCCAGCCGTCCTCTGAAATGAACAGTATTTCAGTTCACATCAAGATAACTAATAAACCCGAGAAAGCAATAATCCTAACAAAGATGATACTTAGAAGTGCCTATTTCATTAAAAAGCAAAATATACTACACAGCATCAAGTTGTCCTATGTGTCCATTTTGTAAATTCAATCTTCCCCAAAATATAAAAACATCATAAGATTCAGCACTTCAGAAATTAAACACAATCAGCTAGACATGAAAGCAGGTTTTGATATTGATAGATGAAAGTGCCAGTTTGAAGCAGTAACATTTAACACAAACTGACAGCAATTTAAAAGCGGTCATTTCCAGAGGTATAATCATTCAACCATAGTTTTTTGTAATATAGACAGAGCAAAATAATATGAGAATTACGACTGATTGTTCCATCATGAAGGGAACATATCCACAGGGAAGTTCACTGCAGTTGGAGTCAGAAGCCATGGCACTTGATGGCATTGCAAATATCACCTGGGGGAGTAGAAGCCATGGCACTTGAAGGCATTGCAAATATCACCTGGGGGAGTGGAGGCAAGTTGCTGACCCAGGAGCTCCTTTCCTCACCCCTGTGATGAAGATACTATCACCCACACTGCCTGCCTCCCTGGGGCTCAAATGGGAAATATGTGAAAAATATGTGCAACCTCTTTTCAATATATAAATGCTAACTACCACTGTGGTTATTGTTGTCAAAGCCAGTTTTGATAGTACTTGAGATATAGTGCTTAAAAAATCTTAAGAAATGTTAAATTTCTGTACTATATAGAAATAATAGTTGACGTTTAAGTCCTAAAAATTTTTTTTATGGATCTATTTGTTTTGCTGTTGTGAATTATGTAGAAGGTGACAAATGCTAATTGGGATGGAAGACCAACCAAGAGATCAAGCTATCTCTGCGAATCAGGTAAATAATAGCAGTAATTATTGCGTAAATCTTGCATTCTATTTATTCTTTCAATTAACATTTATTGAGTTTTTGCTTCATGCTAGATGTGGTGCTAAGTTTTAAACATTCAAGGAAAAGTGGCACAATTTTTGCTCAGGGCTCTTACAGTATACTTGGAAAGATAGTCATGGCCCAATATGATAAGAGCAATAAAGGAAGTGGGTATGTGTAAATAAACATAGGACAGAGGTAATTGCGCTCCAAGAACTTAGAGAGCTTAAGGTTACAATGCTATGTGTAGGAGTGTGTATGTGTGTTTGTGGGTGTGAGTGTGTGTATATGCAAATGTGTTGATCATGTCCCAAGAGGACAATAAATAAAACAAAACATTTTCATGAAGAAATATTTGTTTCAGCAAAATGTTTCCATGTGTTAGCTCAAGGATGCAGTATTTTTTAACTCTTTCATTATGAAAAATTTCAAACATAAAACAAAAGTAGAGAGAAATATATGATGAACTCCCATGTATCTATCATACAGAATCACAAAGATCAACATCCTGCTTGTTGTGGACTGAACTATGTCTCCCCCTAATTCACATGTTGAAGCCCTAACCCCCAGCACCTCAGCATGTGACTGTATTAGGAGATAGATCCTTCAAAGAGGTTGATAAGTAGGTTAAAATGGGGTTATTAGGGTGGGCTCCAATCCAATCTGACTTGTGTCTTTATGAGAAGAGGAGACTCGGGCATAGGAGAGACACCAGGGATGTGCATACATAGTCACTGTATGTGGCAGAATCACCGCATCATTCATTATACAGTCAACAAAGGAGGAGGCCATGTGAGGACACAGCAAGAAGGTGGCCATCTGCAAACCAGGGAGAGAGGCCTCAGGAGAAACCAAATAGAACCTTGCTCACTTACAGGGCTGTCAGCAACATGCGAACACCTATGTCAGTCTTGGATAGGATAATAGCCTGGCAGCAACTCCAAAGAGATAAAGGTCAAGGTCAGAGCCCACAGCATTAGGCCAAATGGGAAAGGTTTGAACTGCAGGAAGGTTGGCCCTTGCCATACTAGAGCCTTATGAATTAGCCAAACACATTCTCAGGGCCTATAGGCCAGAGGCTATTTCCACGATGTCCTTCTAGTTCCATCTCTAAAACCATGGCAGCATTCAAGACTTGTGAGTAAAGAAAATGAAATAGGAGAGGAATGGAGCCCAGATGTTGCACTTGCACTTCCGACCAATATGATGTAACAGAGACCAGATTTATCTTCCTGTGTGACACAACTAAAAAACCAAAATATGCATATATATATGAAACACTGACATTAAACATTGCACATCTCCTATGACATTGCACATCAGGTAACAAAGAACAGTGATATATAAGAGATGGGGAATAGATGAGCCCCATGAGTGCCCCAGATTACTGCCTAAAGAAAGTTTTATCCAGACTATGATGTAGGGAGCAGGAACCGAGGCAGAGCCAGTGATCTCTCTGTGTTGAAGATATACAAGGCTGGGAATCTAAGGAGCACAAGGTGGCTGAAATTCAAAGGACATGGTACTGGAAAGGTCATAGCTACACAGAGAGAGAACTCGAAGGGTCCCCCTCAAGTACTCAGTTGAGTAATGATCAGAACACGTATTTAAGGAAACAACCTGAGTTCTTGGCTGGGGTACGGGGTGGGGTGGTAGCTGGAAAGGATTGGCAAGAATAGTGCCCAAAGACCACATAGGATCAAGAATAGCTCCTGCTCTGAAACCAGAGTGGAAAACTTCATCATTAATGGAGCATTGGTTAGAGAACTAAAAAGTCTTTTGCTTAAGTAGTAGGAAAAAGTTAAAGCTTGACTAAACACTATAACAAGGTTTGAGTGCAAGACACAGAAAGATCTAACTGTTTCTAAAAAGCTTAACTGCACTGCAGAATATTGCAGAATAAATTATGTAGAATATTTAAAGGATTACAAAAATAATATACAATTATTAAAATATATTGTATTTTATATATTATTAAAATATATAATATATAATTTCTGGCATCCAATCAAAACTTGCTAGGCAGATAAAAAAGCAAAAATATACAACCCATAATAAGAATAAAATCAATTAATCACAATGGATCCAGAAATTATGTAGAAAATAAAATTAGTAGATAAAGTCATTAAACAGTATTATTGTATTATTTTATTATTGTAAATGTACCGTAACTGTTATTGTAACTGTATTCCACGGGCCCAGTAAATTACAGGAAAGATTAAACTTGTTAAGTAGAGGCATGGAAGATATAAAAAAGACCCGGTTTGAACCTTTTGGAGATGTCTGAGATGAAAACCTCATAGATGGCATTAATAGCAGTTAGATGTTGCAGGACAAAGATTAGTGAATTTGAAGAGATAGCAATAAAAACCATGCAAATTGAAACAGCAAGGGAAAAAAACTGAAAAAAAAAATGAACAGAGCATCAATGAACTGTGGGACAATTTCAAGCAGCTAAATATATATGTATGTAGTTAGAGTCCTGAAAGGGCAGAATGCGACATAAAATATTTTAAGAGATAATGGTCAAAATTTTTCCAAATTTGATGAAAAGTATAACCTCCCAGATCATACCAACAAGCTGAACAAATCTGAAGTACAAGAAACTTGAAGAAAATTACACCAAGGCATATCAAAATCAAATTCTTAAAATCAGTGATAAAGAGAAATCTTAAAAGTATCATATCTTAAAAGATATGCTATATACAGAGGAACAAAGATAAGAGTGACAGTATATTTCTTGTGGGAAACAATGCAAGCTAGAAAACAGTGGAGAATCATCTGGAAAGTACAAAAAGAAAAAAAGTGGGCAACTGGAATTCTTTACCCATTGAATATATCTTTCAAAACCAAAGATGAATATAGCAAATTCTACCAAATATTTTAAAAAGAATTATCACTAATACTTCTTAAACTCTTCATAACAATAGAGCTAAAGGGAATACTTCCAAACACATGTACAAGGCCAGTAATACCTAAACAATTAGGTATTAGTTTGATACCTAAGCCAGACAAAGATACCTCAAGAAAACTACAAGCCAATATCTCTGATGAACGCTGATGCAAAAAATCTCAATAAAATATTAGCAAACTGAATTAAAAACACATTAAAAAAATTATACATTGTGACTAGGTGAGATTCATCCCTGGCATGCAAGGCTGGTTTACCAAATGCAAATCAATCGAGATAACACATCATATTAATAGAGTGAAAGATAAAAACCACATGCTCATCTTACTCAATGCAGAAAAACATTTGACAAAGTTCAGCACATTTTTCTTGATAAAAACTCTGGACAGTTTAGATATAGAAGGGGAGATTCTTAACATAATAAAGGCCATTCACTAAAAACCCACAGCTAACACCATAACCAATAGGGAACTACTAAAAGATATTTAAGAACCAGCACAAGTCAGGCAAGCCCACTTTCACCACTTCTATTTAACACAGCACTGGAAGTGCTAGCGAGAGTAATTAGACAAGAAAACAAGTAAATAGCATCCAAATTGAAAATGAAGGAATAAAATTATCTCTATTTGCAGATGGCATGATCCTATATGTTTCTACATATAGAAACCCTAAAGATTTTACAAAAAAAACCTTAGAATTAGTAAATGGACTTACGAGTGTTGCAGGGTATAAAAATCAACATACAAAAATCAGTAGCATTTCTGTGTACAAATTAGACCTAGTTGAAAAAGAAATCAAGAAAATGATCCCATTTATGAAAGTATTAAAAAAAAAAACTTAGGAATAAATTTAACCAAGAAGGTGAAAGATTTGTATACTAAAAACTACAAAACATTGATGAAATAAATTGAAGAAAACAAAAATAAATTGAAAGAGATTCTGTGTTTATGGATCAGAAGAATATTGTTAAAATATTATATTATTGAACATAATATAAAGATTTAATGTAATCTCTCTCAAAATTCCAATGGCATTCTTCATAGAAATAGAAAAAACAATCCTACAAATTGTATAGGACCCTGCCTGCCAACAACAAAAAAAAAAAACCCTGAATAGTCAAAGCAATACTGAAAAAGAAAAACAAAGTTAGAGGCATACTTCGCGATTTAAAATTATATCATAAAGCTACATTAATCGAAACAGTATGGTACTGGCATAAAAACAGAAACATAGACTAATGGAACAGAACAGAGAGCCCAGGAACAAATTCAAACAAATAGTCAATTAATTTTCAACAAGGGTACCAAGAGAACACAGTGGTAAAAGAATAGTGTATTCAATAAATTGTGCGGGGAAAACTAATCTCCACATGCAAAAGAATAAAATGGGACCCTTATCTTACACCATACACAAAAATCAACTCAAAAATTAATGAAAGACCTAAATGTAAGCCCTGAAACCATAAAAATCCTAGAAAAGAACACAGGGGAAGAACTCCTTGACATTGGCCTTAGCAACAATTTTTTTAACACCAAAAACTCAGGCTACAAAAGCAAAAATAAATAAATGGAACTATATCAAACTGAAAAGTATTCACAACTCACATATTGTATGAGGGGTTAATATCCAAAATGTATATAGAACTCTTACAACTTAATAACAAAAAACAAATAACCAGATTAAAAAATGGGCAAAGGACCTGAACATACATTTCTCCTAAGAAGACATAAAAGTTGCCAACAGATACACAATGTACTCAACATCACTAATCATCAGGGAAATACAAGTAAAAACCACTGTATCACCTCACACTTGTTAGGATGGCTATTCTCAAAAAGATAAGAAATAGCAAATGTTGGTGAGGATGTAGAGAAAGAGAAACCCTGGAACATTGTTGGTGGAAATACAGATTGGTACAGCCACTACGGAAACAGTATGAAGGGTCCCAAAGGAATTAAAAATAGAACCACCAGATGACCCAGCAATCCCTCTGTTGTGTATATCCCAAAGGAGATTATATAACCACCTCATAAAGATATCTGCACTTCCGTGTTCAATCCAGCATCATTCACAATGGCCAAGGTATGGAACCAACCTGAGTGTCCATCAGATGAGTGGATAAATAAAATGTGGCATATATGTACAATGGAGTATTACCCAGCCTTGAAAGAGAAGATCTTGCAATTTGCCACAACATAGATAAAACTGAAAGGCATTATGCTAAGTGAAATAAGCCAGACACAGAAATAAAAATATTGCATAACCTGACTTATATGTGTAATTTATTAAAAAAAAAAAAAAAAAAACTATGGAACCTACAAAGATAAAGGAACAATGGTTATCACAGGAAGCGGGTAACAGGCAGATTTCATCAAAGGATATGAAGTAACATATATGTATGATAAACAAGTCTAGAGCTCTAATGTACAAAATGAGGATTATAGTTAATAAAATTGTATTAAATATTTGGAAGAAAATATAGAAGAAAATCTTTGTGACATTTGGCCAAGCAGAGTTTTTAGATATAACAACAAAAGTACAGTCTATAATACAAAGAGTTGACATATTAGACAATAACAATTTAGAACTTTTTTGCTCTGAAAAAAATGTTAAGAAATGAAAAGACAAGCTAGTGACTGGGAGAAAATATGTGCAAACCATAAATCTGACAAAGGACTTGTATCCAGGTTCAAGAACTCTCAAAACCCAACAAGCAGGAAACAGACCAATTTTTTTAAATGCACCAAAAATTTGAGCAAACACTCCACTAAAGATATACTGACAGCCAACAAGCACATGAAACATCAGTCAGCACTTTGGGAGGCCGAGGTGGTGGATCATGAGGTCAGGAGTTTGAGACCAGCCTGGCCAAGATGGTGAAATCTCGTCTCTACTAAAAACACAAAAATTAACCAGGCATGGTGGCGGGCACCTATAATCCCAGCTACTTGGGAGGCTGAGGCAGGAAAATCACTTGAACCCAGGAGGCAGAGCTTGCAGTGAGCCAAGATCACACCACTGCACTCTAGCCTGGATGACAGAGCAAGACTCTGTCTCAAAACAAACAAACAAACAAAAACCACAACAACAACCATGTAAATTAAAACCACAAAGATGACCAATGTATACCTATAAGAAAGGCTAAATATAAAAAATACATAACAAAGAACTACTCATACCAAGTGTTGACGAGGATGAGGAGCAACTGGAACTCTCATATGTTGCTAATGAGATTGCAAAATAGAGCTGCTCTTGAAAACAGTTTGGCAGTTCTTATAAAATTAAACATACACTTTCCATATGGTCCATCAATTCCACTCGAAAGTATTTACTCTAAAGTAAGAGTCACACGTTTTTGAAAATGAAGTTGTATTGGAACACGGCCACACTTATTTATGTAATGACTGTGGTTCTTTTTATACTTCAGGGGAAGTGCTGAGGAGTTGCAACAGAAACTATATGGCCAGCAAAGCCTAAATATTTATAATCTGTCCCTTTACAGAAAAAAGTTGTTGATCTGTCCCTAAAGAAATGAACACAAATATTTATAGCAGCTTTAGTCATAATTGCCCCCCCCCCAAAAAAAAAAAAACAGAAACAACCCAAATGTTCTTTGATATGTGAAGGGATTAAGAAATTGTGGTAAATCTATAGAATGGAATTTTACTCAGCAATAAAAAGGAATGAATAATTGATACATGAAACAGCACAAAATAATGAATAATGAAAAATAATGAATACATGAATCTCAAAATAATTATGCTGAGTGAAAGGAGGCAGACAAAAATGAAGACTACATATTGAATGATTCCAATTATATAAAGTTGTGGGAAAAGGAAAACTTATAATGACAAAGTGCAAATCAGTTGTTGCCTGGAGATGGGGGCTGGGGCAGAGAGGCAGAGGAAAGGATTGCAAATGGTCAAGAGGAAATTCTAGGGATGATGGATATGTTTGTTATCTTGATTGTGACAATGGTATGTTTGTGTACCCACACACACACACAGGAAACAGACCAGTTTTTTAAATGCTATATAAGTCAAAACCTTTAAATATGTGGTTTATTATATGTTAATTGCCTCTCAACAAAGCTATCAAAAGCCCAGACCTGCATTGAGTCCAATGCCTGCACATTTCACCATGATGTGCTACCTTCTCTTGCATGACAGGAAGGAGTTGCAGCATGGAAAGTCTAACCACTGACACCAAGCTGTAAATAACAGCCTGCCATGTTTTAATCCTGCATGCTCTGATCTTGGAGTGAGGCTATTTAGGAAGACACAAGCTGCCTCTTCACAGAGGAGCTTCGCAGTCATCAGAGTCAGAGCCACAGGCCTTCCCAGGAATAAGCCTGCGTCCTTGCCTTCCACGCCTCCCCTTCCACCCTGACTGCCTGACCTGGCCCAGGTGGAGCGTCTCAGAAATCCTAAGAGAAACCTAGGTACCTCTATTTGTGAGACTCCAAGAACCCAGAAAGCATAGACTTATTTAAAATAAATAGTGTCATTCACTGTCACAGGTTGGGTTATCTGAAAGCAGATACTGATACTGAGTTGGGGGCAAGAGATTTATGAGGAACCAGCCTGTGAAAGGAAAGGGACAGGACTGAAAGAGGGTTGGGCAGAAGGATAATCAAACTGTGGCCAAGGCCAGCAAAGCCTTGGTCAGCTTGGAGGGGAACTCTGAGGTGTCCCTGGTAAGTACGTCCCAAGTCACATCCAGACAATTGGTTCTTTGTACCCCTGCCACACTGACTCACTACATGCAGCTGACCAGGAAAGGGTCAGCATAAGCTGAGTACCCTTCTGCAGCTAAGGTGGATCCTGAAGGAGCTAATGGCTAGATGCTGTCATCTGGATCACAGGGTCTCTGTAGAGTCAGGGTGACTTGAGATAACTATACTACGCTCATTTGTCGTTAAAAAACACAGGCCAAAACAAATCAGTTGCAAAATATAAATGTGGTCTCTTGACCATTTTCACTAGCCGTAAACACAAGACAACAGAAAAGAAATTGGGTCCTCTAATTACAGGCAGATCAACTTCACTAATTTATCTTTTGTCCCTTTCATGTGCTGCCCGAGGTTTCCAAGCCTTGTCACATTGTGAGTGATGATGTTGGATGGCAGATTTCCGAGTTAGCTGAAAAGAAAAAATTAACAAGTAAAACCACACACCTGACCTGTTAGGAAGAAACTGTGTATTATATTCAGAAGGAAAAAGTAGAAAACTACTCGTTAATTATGGGTATGCTTGACTGGCTATAGAAAACCCGATAGGTGTAAAGGAGTAGAAATCAGATGAAGATAATGAGGCAGCCAGCAGAGGCCGAGGATCCTATTTATGGTGCACCAAGCTTAAAATGGGTGTCGGCAAGAGCAGCAGGAGGCACGTGGGCTGTCAGGTCTGTGATGAACAACAGGAGAATTTCGGGGAACAGTTGCTGCGATAGTAAGATTTTGCCAAATACTGAGAGCAAAAAAGTTAGTGTGCTGCAGGATCACAAATACAGACAAGTGAGTGTGAGTTGGTATTTCTCAAAAATGAACTGTCAAGAGTAAGCTTTTATGAATCAAGTGATAATACTTTGCTGTTGAATGGTACTGTTTGCAGAGTATGGAAAAATAATGAATCGGAATTCACAGAATGTTTGAAATGCTGGTCTATGAAAATAAAATACCCTTGCTTTTAATGATGAAGGAAAACTTCAGGAATTTCCATAGAAATGAAAGCAGGGGACAAATGTAAGCAACAGTAGCAGTGAAATACATGGTACAAATGGGCAAAAATGGGCCTCTGGAACTTTCTCTCCTCTCCATTTTGGTCACTTTCACAACTTCATGTGGAGCTTTGGTCCCTGCCAGCTTACAGATCATCTCCCTCTTTGAGACCCCTCTTCAGCCTACTCTGTCCAGATCAGCCCCTGTTCACCGACTGCTTTCCAGCACACCTGCTGTGTGTTTTTTATCCCAGAGGATCTTAATTAGAGTTTATAGCAGAGAGCTACTGAATCTTATATTAATCTCTAGTTAAACAAACTAACCCTAATGTATATGATCCTTGCAGGAGCATTTTGATTTTTTAAAAAGGACTCCAAGATATAGTTTCCTGCATGTTGGTGAGAGAAACATTTTCAGGTTGTTTAGGAGTCCTCCAGGGATTCTCAAGTCACACAAGTTAAGCAGTTACATCTCTGCCTAGTAGTCAGACTAGCGCAGTATCTAACCTTCACTAAATAAAGTTCGTCTAAGCATGAAGAACCTCCCATCTCCCCTCATTTTGAGCACAGTATTTTTTTTCCATGACTCTTTTCCTGCTTCCTTGTCTATTCTCTTTAGATATAATCAGAAGGCAATTGATACAATAGAAAGAACAAGATGACCTGGACTTAAATCCTGACTTTCCCATCATCTGAATGAGGTGCTTGGCAAGTTAAACCTCTCTGAATCTAAAATTCATCTGTAAAAACTGGTGATTATGTCTACCTTTATAGGGTAGCTGCGAGAACTGTTTGATGCTTGGCACATCCTAGGCTCTCAAAAGTCAGTTTCTTTTCTCCAAGACAGAAAGCCATGAACTGAGACTGCCATGTGTTCTCCTGGGCAGCCCAGGCTAGCCAGGACCATAGAAAGAATCCCTGATGCTGAGTAAACAGGAACAGGGACACTTGTTCTCATGCCACTAAAGGCCACATGAGGGAATGTGCCAAGGCTGGAGCTAGGAGACCTGGCTACAAAGTTCAGCTCTGCCACACAAAAGCTGTATGATCTTGGGACACTTAAGTGCCTTCCTGAGCCTCCAAGTCTTCAAATGGAAAGGGAGGGTGACACCCATGGCTCTCTCTATTCCAGAAGAGCATAATAAAGGTCAAGTATAAATACAAATGTCTTTGTAACAATAAATTATGCAAGGTAAACATCACAATTCTAGAAATCCCTTGAGTAGCATAAAGAAAAAGATTGTTAACAACTTTTTTTTTGAGACAGGGTCTCACTCTGTTGCCCAGGCTGGAGTACAGTGGCATGATCACAGTTCACTGCAATCTCAACCTCCTGGGCATAAGCAATCCTCCCAGCTCAGTCTCCCAAGTAGCTGGGACTACAGGCTTATACAACTATTCCTGGCTGATTTTTTTCTATTTTTTGTAGAGAAGAGGTCTCACTTTATTGCCCAGGCTGGTCTCGAACTCCTGGGCTCAAGCAATCCTCCTGCCTCAGCCTCCCAAAATGTGAGAATTACAGGCGTGAGCCACCATGTCTGGCCTGTTAACAACTTTCAACGGAGAGCTGAGAAATAGTGATTTAAGAATCAGTGCCTTGATTTTCAGCCATCTTACTTTCCTCCCGACACAAGATTCAACCTGGCTTCAGATACTACCAACATCTACAAGGTTAAACATATTCTTCTTATTTTAAATTTAAGGCAAAATTAATTTTTGTTTTAGTAATGTTTTAAATGTGGAAATGTCAAATATCGAAATACTGAGGTTATGAAATTTATACACGAAGTTAGAGACTTACAACACATAACACATTTCTTAAATTAACCAGAATATTTTTGGATGAAGAAAGCTGTACTTATACTATATCCTATATAACTCAAACTAAGTTTTGGTTACCAGAAAGAAATTCATACCAAATTGATGTAACCACTGCTATTTACATTATTGTGACCATGACATTTCTGTTCCAATCACCACATCACCTCTTGCTCCCAAACAAATCCTCAGAGAGGGGTCAGAAAGGAAGACAGTATGAGAAAGGTATTTGTAAGCATGTGAGATGTTCCCTGAGGACTCTCAGCCGTAACTGGGTGAGGTTTTCACCTAAGTGGGACTGCAAGTCCTATCACAGTTATGAGGGTTAGAGGGATAAAAGTATGGATTACTTTGTTTAACGTGACCTGCATGTGTATTCATAAGCTATGGAGCTGAGGAAACATCCTGACACCTATACTACTTCCTGACGTCTATAGATATTCCCATCGACAAAAATGCAAAGAAACAAAATACTGATAAAGTACCTCTGGCCCTGAATATTCAACACTGAAAGTCTTCTAAGGTTCCTCAACAGAAGACTTCCAAAGTGAATTGGGTCAAATCCTTTCAATGTCACTTTCCCTGGGGTATTTTAATTAGGAAGAAAATGTATTCACCACCAGCTCTGAATCCTAATACAGTAATTAAATGCACCAGTGGAAAAACCTGTGCTGTTTGAACTAACACCATTATCTTAAATGGTTTCGTTTGATTTAGTCTCAGTCTCTACAAGGATCTTAAAATAGGATGCCATTATACGCAAATGGGAACACGTGTACAAGTGAATAGGCACAAGGAAAGCCACAGGGTATAGTCCAAGTAGAGAATTATAAGGGGGCGGGAAGGCGAAGAGAGACGCCTTGGGAAACATGGTAGACATAGTGAGGTTAGGGTATTTCCTTAACTGCAAGTGACTTTTAAGGTCCTGTACTTGCTTTGCTTGCAGATAATGAAATAAAAGAACAAGCTTTTCTGGAAAAAATTTGTATTCTTAAGTTATGGTTTTTCTTTCTAAAACCTCTTAAAAGCAAAACTTTAGCTTAACTTGAATAAGCAAGAGGTTTTGAGGAGGAAGAATCATGGTTTACGCACACTTCTCTTCAAGTAGAGTGGAGAAAGATCACTGGACCCAGACACAACTGGTACACATTCAAGCCCTACAAGACCACCCATAAGCTGCTGAAACTCTCTAGAAAACATACTTCAGTGGGTTACCTAACCTTGGTCGACAACAGGTGAAATTCTACCTTGTGGAGTTTATAAGTTTCAGGGGACATTGAGTTCTGTGTGAGACTCAGTGTTTCCAATTAACCAAGGCAATTTCAGCTTCTCCACCTCTATCACCTCCCAGCAAAAACCTGTCTGTATAAAGCAACTCCTCCTGGGAATAGTCAGAGGTTTCTTCCCATCCACCAACACCTCTGAATCCCTGCTACATTCCAGGGAACAAGGGACATCACTTACCCTCCATGTGCCACAGATCCATCCTTTGTGGGAAGAATCTTCTGTGAATGTACAGCGTGATATCCCCAGGGTACCTTGACACTGGTTTCGGTTCTGTTTGCCTGGTCAAAGTCTTTGCCCATTTCCTTCATGGATTATTTCTTTTTATTAGGAACTCTTGTCATTAGCTGACAAGCTAGCTGGTATTCCCATAAGCCTGTTCAGCTCCTCTGGTAGGAGACAAAGTTACCTCATCCTCCAGGTTGTCAACTCCTCCAGATCAGAGTCCATAGCTTTTTCTCTGTGCCCCCAATTTTGTTTAATGCTTGTAAAAACAAAAACAAAAACAAAACCGCAAATACTGTACCCAGTAATTCCTGTTAAACCAACCAGCATAGATAGGAAGACAAGCCTTCTTTTGCCACTCTACATCAGTGACTAATTGCCTTGAGAGCAAAAGGTTTCCACAGTTTGCTTTGTAATCCTTCAGAAGATCTCCTAGAAATGTTCTGTAGAACCTGCCTGGCTTTTTCCAGGGCTCCCAGAAAGCCTGCCTCTCAGTTGTCCGTTCTCACCCTTTTTTTTTCCATTCTGTACAAATCTCACGAGACAGAAGCACTGCTTTCCTCACAGAGGAATGACTAGTAGATCCAGATGTCAACTGCAGAGTACAGGGGGTTAAATAGTGTCCCACCCCAAATTCATGGCCACCTGGAACCTCAGACTATGACCTTATTTGGGAATAGAGTCTTTGCAGGTGTAATTAGTTTAGAATCTCCAGATGAGATCTCCATCCTAGATTATGATAGGCCCTAAATCCAATGACAAGTGTCTCCATAAGAGAAATAATACAGAGGTTTGCAGCAGAAGCATAGAAGAGCTGCAAAGAAGGCTACGTGAAGACAGAAGCAGAGACTAGAGTGAGTCAGCTACAAGCCAAGGAATGCCAGGATTGCAGGGAAACTTGATTTCAAACTTCTGGCCTCCAGAACTGCAAATAAATGTGTTAAGTCACTCTATTTAGGGTACTTTGTACAGCAACCTTAGGAAACAAATACACAGAGAAACAGTCAACCTTAATATGCCCAAACCTGTCCTTCACTTTCTGCCATCCCCTTTTAGGAAAAAGGGATGGTAACCTCGGGTTCCGAGAATATAATCTGATAGACGTTGATGAAGACAGTGTGGAATAGTCAAATACCAGCATTAGAATCAGATCGTATGCCACAAATGTGACTGTGTTATTGAGTTACACGATGCCTGCTTCTTTTTCTGGCAAAAAGTAGTACATTCCCTATTAATGAGATTATTCTGATAATTTAGTGAGATGATATGGATAAGGATATCTTGAAAGATTTAAAATAACCTAGTGTATCTTGATTAAAACTGGAATGTAGGCCCATATGTCAGAGTGATATTGTGCAAAAAGAAACATTTACCAAGTTAAATGTTAATAATCTCTAAGGTGATTAAGCCAATCAGTCTTGGTCAAACTTTGGAATCACCTGGAGATCTTTCTAAACCTATGTAAGTCCCACCCCAAACTATCCTCTGTGAGTGGGGGAGGCATTGCTAATTTTTTTCAGTCTCCCTTGTGTAGCATTTCAAATTTGTTTTCATTTCACCAGACATGCTTCTTTTAATAGATCGTATCTACCGACGTCGCCAATAATTTCCTCCCCTCATGTCGCATCATAGAAAACGGGACAAAAGAATGAGGTTCAGTTGCAGAAAAACAGTCATGCCCCAGTGACCCTTGCTAATATCCCTAACAGCACAGGCACTTGGTGACAAGACACCACTGAATACAGCTTTTATCTCCATGACAAATTTCACAGTTAAGATGGCTGAAAATAAACCCTTCTGCTTTAGTGCTTGAGCATGCACAGTGGCTGTTTATTATTCCATGATGTCCACTGTTTTGCTGTTGATGGTGTGCATGTATGTATGTGTGTGCACGTGTGTATGTGTGTGTGTTCCAGTTAGCAATGCCTAATTTGTTATTTTCTATCTATCCCCATTCCTTTAGCTTATTCCAGTGCCTAGCCATACAAAAACTTCCAATAATGCAGCATAGCAAAGCCCTTTAAACATAATCCATATTTTGCTTCCTTAGTGAAGAGGCATTGATTATCTTCCCATCTCAAGCGTGTATAACAAATAAGCCATTTCTGCAGTCACGGTGCATCATAATGCGTCCAAAAATAAATATTATTAAAGCAGATAGCTTTGCATCTCAAATACAGAGCAAACCTTAAGAAAAGCTGGCAGTGTTCTTGGTGACAGAGTTGCCTGTTGCCATGGGAATGAGTCCAAAGATTCTATGACATTTCCAGGGACCACATAAGCTGAGTGGAAAGGACTCCTTTTAGACATCAACCCTGTGCTCATATATTTACCTGGTAAAATTCTAGAGAAGGAAAAACTCAAGATGAAAGGAATATATAAGTAGTCTTTATGTGACTCAGGCATTACAAAATTTCTACCTGAATGTTCTTTTTAGTTGCTATACAAACTGCAAAAAAGCAAAATGAGAGAAAATAACAATAGATTGCCTAAATTGTAATCCCATGAAAGCTTGAAGTATAATGTACGGGATAACAACATTCTCACTGAAAACACCAGTAGACTTCTCATTTTCATGTCTCTAACTCTTTCCCAAGACAAGCAGTACTAAGCTTTGCAATTCACACAATCATGAGGCCTGTAGCCACTCCATTGCCTACCTTCGTGCACATTTTGTCTTAATCTGGGTTTCAAATAAGCGTCCTAAGGATTAAGCTGACTGGTTTTGCTGCAACGGACACTGAACCAGGAAGTTATTCTGACTTCATATAACTCTGTCCTTCATCACGGAACTCATGTTTGGAAGTCGTGATGAAAGTTGGCCTAATCAGCAGTCCGTGGACACTGTGAGGTCATCGCCAAGAAATAGGTAGCTTAGTGCTACATTCACAGGGGTAGGGAGTCATTGGCCAACACCCCTACCAGTCTGTACCTCAGGAAGGCCCATCCTTTTCTAAAAGTTGCTGCATTTTGGATATTAGGTTTAAAAATAAGGAATTGCCTATCTTCAGCCTCTTTTGACCTATAAAAATGGCAATTTCCACCTAATAAATTGTCATTCTGCTAGGCTGTACTTAGAGTGCAGCTACTAAACACTTATATTTGATATTTAAAATGCTGTATGATTTAAAATCTATATAATTGTATAGACATAACTATATCATTTATGCCCTATCTAACCTGGCTAAAGGAATTTATTTTTTAGACATTTCTATATTTTTAGTAAGTACTGAGTATTTACTATGTGTCAGGCACTGTGCTAAGAACTATGTGTGGTTTTTATAATTTAAGACAATAACTATGAGGTAGATAAAGTTATTACCCAATTTTAAGATCAAATTGAGGCTAAAGCAGGTGGAATATTTTGTCCTATTTCTTATAGCCCAGAAGATGTGAAGTGAGACTTTGACCTTGGGCAGTCAGACTCCAGAGCATAACCAGTCAGGGTCTATGGTGAGCTGGGGCCGGGAAGGAGTTCATTTAATCTAGAGTTTTCTTCACGTTTTTTAACAGCAGCAGGAAGCTGGTATTAAGCAAAACTTTATGTGGAACTCCCAGTGATAAAGCACTGGGAACAGAGCTGCTTTGGTCTGTTTGGAGAAAGCAGGGACTGTTGAGACTGACCCCACCGGGCATTTACACCTTTTTAAAATTGTAGGGCACTGTTGTGTCCCTGCTTGCAGGAGTCATGCAGCAGCACATTATGTCCAGCTGCAAGTTCTTGCTGTCTCCAGGAAGCCTGTCTTATGGGAGAATTCCCCCAGGTCAATACATCCCCTTCTGCAAGCATTGTATTCTATTTCCCCTGATCCAACACTTTCAACAGCCCATCCCACGCGGTTCTCCTGGTTTCACCAGTATACATTAGCCAGTTTTCTCCATGAGTAAGCTATGTTCTCCAGGAGCAGGGACGTACTCCCCTCCATGCTGAGCCCTTACCTCAGGTACTGGTCTGGAGGAATGAGGCTAGGTGATGATGAATCTTGAGGAAGACAAGCCCCACCTCCCACGGCATCTTCCTCAGGTCAGCGTTGTAATGGTCTCCAGGCTGCTTTCTCCACCTCAAGACACGGAGAGAGTGGCTGCTTCTGCTGACTGAGATAGTCCAGAAGAATCTGGAGGCTCTAGCATTTTTGGACTCATGCATCCAAATATTCCCAGCTTAAGTCTTCTTTATCAGGGCCCTCATTTTCTGCACAGGAAACCTGTCACTCCGTGCGTTTTATCCCCTTATCTCTGCAATGCAGGCCTGATTTTCAACACAGTCTGCCTGCGGCTTTAGGAGAAGAGAATCTCTTTAAATGCTCCCTTGAAGGACTTTCAGATTTTACACTCACTCTGAGTTGATAGTAAATGGCTAAACTGACCCAGTGGTTTTCTTTCTTGAGGACTTTTATAGCCAGTGCCATAATCTTTTAAGTTACCACGCCCCTCCTACTATTTCGGTGCTTGAGCTATTGTGTGGGTAAATCCCTCGCCTCCCACCTGTACCTCATCTGAATCTACCCAGGTGAGTCTTCGTTTTGGGGATACGTCAGCATGCCACAGGTTACATCAGGAATCAGCAACAGGTCCTTGTAACTATTTGACAGGTGAGTGAGTGTTCCAGAATCTATCCTAACCCGCTGCTTTCGAAAGCCATTCCTGATACCAATTGGCTTGCCTTAGCTTCCCAGCAAATCAGTGCCTGAAACAAGACCTGTGTGTTAGTAGTCTATTTGAGAGCTGATTCCAGGACAGAGGAATGAGCCACCAGGAAGAGTAAGAAAGGGGGAAAACAACAACAACAATATAGGCGAGTCACTGCTGTTGCAACAGTGATGGCAAGGGTTTGAGTTCACCAGGACCTCCCGAGCAGCATAAAAAGTATCTCCCAAATTTGTCCCATGAGAGGACTAGAGGCAGAGAGTTTTATTATTCACTATGTCACACTTTTCACCAAAGTAATCTGGAAGCCCAGAGCTGACCCTTACAGAATGATAGTAAATTCACTTGCTAACATTAGCCATATTGCAAGGTACCAAGTCTGGAAATAAGGCAAAAGAGATTACATTGTCTTGAGTACATAAACATGAAAAACATCAGCTACCCTTGCTATACAAAGGGCAGCCTACTATATTAAACTCAAATTATAATAATGCCCTTTTTCAGAGATAAGATACACAGTAACAACAGATACACTAGAGAAGAAGTTCAGGGTTTTTTGGTGGGGGTGGGAGGTGGTTGAGATGGAGTTTCCCTCTTATCACCCGGGCTGGAGTGCAATGGCACAATCTTGGCTCACTACAACCTCTGCCTCCCAGGTTCAAGCAATTCTCCTGCTTCAGCCTCCCAAGTAGCTGAGATTACATGTGTGCGCCACCACGCCTGGCTAATTTTTGTATTTTTAGTAGAGACGGGGTTTCACCATGTTGCCCAGGCTGGTCTCAAACTCCTGACCTCAGGTGATCTGCCCGCCTTCGCCTCCCAAAGTGCAGGCATTACAGGCGTGAGCCACCGCACCCAGCCAGAAGTTCAGTTTTAAAGTGTAGAATTATTGTACCTGCAAAAATATTCCAGTGGAGACTAAAGAATTCCAGAATGAATCCTTTTCAGGAAAAGTCAGCTTTTCCCGAAGTCTGATCTTCCCTATGCAATTTCTGTTAGCTAATTTATCATATGTTAGTTGCTTTATAACCTTCATGAATCAGATATTTATAGGGCATATCCTATATTCCAGGTACTGTACTAGAAGCCAGGGATAGGTTGGTGAATAAGACAGATGAGGTCTCTTCATGTTTATATTTTACTTGGAGAAGGCAGATAATAAACAAGGAAGCCAACAAATAAACAGAATGCTCCAAAGAAATAAAACAGTAATTAGCTGGAGAATATTTGGGGACATTACTTCAGATTGTGTGGTCAGGGAAGGTCACTCCAAAAAGGCAACATTTGAGACCAGAATGACCCAAAGAAACCAGTCACTGGGAGAGAAAGATCTGGTACAGAGGCAGGTATAATCTTGTGGGTTTGAGGTTAGAATACAATGGCAGAGGGACCAGCAGACGCTAAAGGCAGTAAGTAGGCAGGAACCAAAGTTTATGAGTCATAAGGATCATGCTTAGGAATTTGGGTTTTAAATGCAAACAGAAGCTATTTGACGGTTTTAAGTAGAAGCATGACACAACTATACACACGCGTATCATTAGACAGATACAGATATACACATATATACATACATTTCTTTCATTCACTCTGACTACTGCAGAGAAAAACAGACTAAAGGGAATTTAGTTGGAAGCTTTTTCAGTAACCCTGACAAGGCAATGCTAGGTGATACAAGTAGATGACAGAATTCTAGATAGAAGGAAGCAGGAAGATCCCAGGAGATATTTAGGAGGAGGTGCTGACAGAAACTTGTCATAGATTGGATATGGGCAGTGAGAGGAGTGACATGAAGATGGCCTTCTGGGCTTCAAGCCTGAGCTTCTAGGAAGATGTCGATGCAGCTGAGGAAGAGGGAGAAGACTGAGGGAAGGACAGGTGGTAAGAGGCATGTACTTGTTGAGAAATCAAGACTTTTTACATGATGCTTTGGCTTCAAACTTTTCTAGTTATGATGGTAGTGAATACTGCCGGCATGTTTATGACTTAAGAAAGGAGGGGGAGGTTGCAGTGAGCCGAGATCGCCCCTCTACACTCCAGCCTGGGCGACAGAGCGAGACTCCTTCTCAGAAAAGAAAGAAAGAAAGAAGGCATTATTTTGTAAACTGCAACAAAGAGGCATTCCCTGCACATACCTTGGGGAAACAACACAATCTATCACTGATAAAAAATGAACACATAATCCATGAGGCTTATTCTATCCGTGGAACATATTTTTCATAACTATTTAGAAACTGTTAAAGGACAGAAGTAATGAATGAACACTTTCTTACTCAGAAATTTATTTTAAATCTTAGAGGTGTCAAAATGTTCTCTCCAAACAAAATTTGGTAAAATCTGACACTGGTAACAAATGAACAAATATAGAAACAAATTTTAATAGCATTGATTTTTAAAGTAGCAGAATTGTAATTCCTCAAATTGTCATGTTGAATTCCTCCTCACAACTACATTGAATTGACAGCACAGAGAAATTGATAGTAAAGAACTCTATTGTGATATTTAAACCAAAACAAAAGCCTCCTCACTTGGTGACTGCTACAATACACAGCTTCAGTGTGAAAGCCCTTTGTTTTCACAATGGAGGGTGGTTCACCAGGAAATGTCTGGCCCATGGAACAGGTTCAGAAACATGTCTTCTTCTAGAAGAATTAATCAGTTAGAAGTTAGAATGGCACATAGGAGTTAAAAATCCAATAAAGATGGCACAAGGATAATAGAGGATTTGATTTGTTGGAGGAACAAACGCAGAGTGTTAATTGCCTTATCTTTGTATGGTGGTCTATGAGTGATGTTTTTAAATATTTCCAGACAGCTTGGTATTTCTTTTGCTTGAAAGGCTAATTGAAAATTTGAGCACAGGAGGGGGAATCAATGAACAGATCATGGAAACAAAGAAAAATATCCAAAGTGTAGTGGAGCAGCAACAAGAAGACTGCCATGAGAAGGGAGAGAAGAAATTCAGAATAAGCAGCTATAATTGTAAACCAGGATCTTTTCCCATGTGTCCCCCTGCTGCTCTGCCAAAAGGAATACAGGCCTTCATAGGTACTATCCACTGAAACCTGACCCAAATCTGATGGCAAAGAGGTTGGAATACTGCAAATTCAATGTGTTATTTAGGCCTTTTTTTAACCTAAGTCGTTATATTCTATGAAGGAAAAATCAGAATACATAGTGTCTCAAGTATAGATATACTGATGAGAGACTCTGGGCAGAAAATCTAAAATCTGGACTCTCCAGCTTGCAAGGTCAAATTACTTATACTATATGCACTGATTGGTAGCAACTGTATATTCTAAGTAAAACAGATAAAGAGAACTTTAAAAATATAGACATTAATATTAGCCACTGAGCTAAACTTTTAATCATTGGATAGCTACAATGCCCTTAAGATTTTATGTGAACAAAATTTTTTCCCATTCAGCTGTGTCTCATTACTTTCTTTAGAGATAAGAGATGCTGTACAATATTTATATAAAAGCTATTGTTATTCTCGCCTATGTCAATGGTTTGTTTTTCTCAACAACGAGTTGTGAATTCCTTGTTGAGAAATGCTGAATTTTGTGGTTACATAAATAAAAGACAGTTAAAAGGACTTCTAAGCAATATGTCAGAAGCTGTTAGTATGTTTGTTTATTTTAGTAATTCTAAAATCTAAACATTTATATATTATATTCTATGAAGACATAGTACAGAGGAGATGACAATATTTATGTGGCACATTTGGAAATGGACCAATGCAGACACAAAAAAATCAGTAGAGCAGCATCCAATCTACCAAACAACAGACAACAAACGAACAAACTACAGTTGTCCCTCAGCAACTGAGGAGCAATGATTCCAGGACCTCCCTTGAATACAAAACTGTGCAAATACTCAAGCCTCTGATATAAAGTGATATAGTATTTGCATGTAACCAATGCACATCCTCCCATATATATTAGATCATCTCTGGATTACTTATATTTCATACAATGTAAATGTTGTGTAAATAGTTGTTATACTATCTTGTTTAGGGAATAATGGCAAGAAAAAAGTCTGTACATGTTCATTAGAGATGCAATTTTTTTCCAAATATTTTCCATCGTAGTTGGTTGGAATCCAAGGATGTGGAACCCATGAATATAGAGGGCCAACTGTATACACATTCCTATAAGTATATATTCCAACTTACATATTTATTTTCTAACATGTATGTATATACATTATATACATAATGTATGTAGGTATATATATTTTATATATATATTTCCAGACAGCTTGGCATTTCTCTTGCTTGAAAGGCTAATTGAATAGAATATATATAACTCCTCTAAGATTTAAAATACATTTTGGAGCAAGAAACTATTCATTCATTACTTCTGTCCTTCTTCCACAGTTTCTAAACAATTATGAAAAATATATTTCACAGATAGAATAAGACTACAATATAATACATATCTTTGTGTATACACACATACACACACACACACACACACACACACACACACACACACACACACACACACACATATATATCCAATATATGTATTCATTTTTTCCCAATCTGGGCCTGTGGAAATTTGAAGACTTTAGGAATAATTTAGAGCCTGGAAGATCATTTTTATGTAATGTCACCATGATGCCAATAACATGCTCACTATGATCACTATGATAAAGAAAGGAATCCAAATGCCTATCATTACATCCTCAGAACTTCCTTGAGTTTAAACTGAAATCAGCTATGCCCTAAAGATATTTTGAATGACTTACTTTCTGGTTTCCTTTATCTTGTTCACAAGATACTGCTAAAATTCTTGTGAATCAATAATAAATAAGGAGCCAGTCAGTATAACTTTTAGGATCTACTAGAAAAACAAATATGCTTTGGTTTCCCCAGTAGCCAAATGAAGATGTTAAAAACTGTTGTAAAACATTAGGAGTGTTGCAAAACAAATCATTTCATAGATACTATACACTGAAATGAAATTATTACACCATTTAGGAATAAAATAAACCACTGGGTGCAGTGGCTTGCTCCTGTAATCCCCACTACTCAGAAGGCTAAGGCAGGAAGATTACTTGAGCCCAGGAGTTTGTGACTAGCCTGGACAATGTAGCTGAATCCCATCTCTAAAAATAATAATAAAATTGTATTTGAAAACCATGTAAAGTCATTCTCCTTTATTACCATATAGTTGTTTTTTTAATTAGGAAGTGAAACACTTGCACTTTGGTTTGTTTTAGGTCCTTACCCCTAAAATAAGAAGATCACTAAATAAATAACATCAGATTCTGCAGCTTAAGACCACATATTTAATTTTTCACTCAAATTTAAGAATTTTAATAACATAAAACCCAAAAAGAGAATCTAGCAAGAATAAATGCATGTCATTTTTTAAGGAAAAAAAAGGTTTAGATAAAAAATTACAAGAGTAATCAGAAAAAATCAGAATGAATCTTACAGAAATATTTTGTAATATAAAGTAAGATACTGTAATACAAGACCACATAACATAAAGAAACAAGAGTAATGTAAGGTCACACTTGTTAAAGTTTTAAATTGAATTAGCATCTCTTTTATACTCAAATTTAAGAAGAACTGATTTCTATGAAATAGGAAATCCCAGTGCCATTAATTATTGTATGACCTTATAAAAATTGCTTAATTTATTTGCGGAATAGTATAATTTTCAAAAATGGCAACCACAACATTTCTGGTTTTACATACTCTTCCAGAACCTTGCCGTTACCTCATGAAGAGTTCATGTTTATCCCACCCACCTCCCTGATATTGGGTGTACCTTTGTGGCTGTTTCAATGAATGTAATGTGATAGAAATTATCTATGTGACTTGTAAAGCTAGGTAGCTCATAATACATAGAACAATTTCTTCCTGGCTTGCTCTATCTAGAAACACTCACTCTTGGAACCTAACCACTATGTTGTGAAGCAGCCCTGGCCACATGCAGAGACTACTTATAGTCTTATAGACCTTAGCTCTACTTATAGCTAAGGTCTAAGCCAACAGTCAGCATCCACCGCCAGGCATGGGCAAGAACAAGCCTCCAGATAATTCCAGGCTTATTCCTTCAAATTGCCTCCCAAGTGATGCCAGTAGAACAGAAATGGGCACCCAAGTTGAACCCTACGTAAATTGCAGATTTGTAAACAAAATAATGGGCTTCAGGTTTGGGTGTGATTTGTTATGTAGCAGTAGATAGGCAGAGCAGTCCTTCAGCCTCAGTTTCCTCTTTTGAAATGAGAATTATAATAAGACTGTATTAGTCCATTTTCATACTGCTATGAAGAAATACTCAGGACTGGGTAATTTATAAAGAAAAAGAGACTTAAGTGACTCAGTTCAGCAGGGTTAGGGAGGCCTCAGGAAACTTACAATCATGGCAGAAGGGAAAGCAAACATGTCCTTCTTCAAATAGCAGCAGCAAGGAGAAGTGCCAAGCAAAAGGGGGAAAAGTCCCTTATAAAACCATCAGATCTCATGAGAACTCACTCACTATCATGAGAACAGCAGCATGGGTGGAATCCTCATGATTCATGGGCTCCCTCCCACAACACGTGGGGATTATGGGAACTACAAGATGAAATTTGGGTGGGGACATAGCCAAACCCTATCATTCTGCCCCAGGGCCCTTCCAAATCTCATGTCCTCACATTTCAAAACACAGTTATGCCTTCTGAACAGTCCCCCAAAATCTTAACTTATTCCAGCATTAACCCAAAAGTCCAAGTCCAAAGTCTCATCTGAGACAAGGCAAGTCCCTTCTGCCCATGAACATGTAAAATCAAAAGCAAGTTAGTTATGTCCTAGACACAATGGGGCTACAGGCATTACACAAATACACTTATTCCAAATGAGAGAGATTGGCCAAAACAAAGGGGCTATAGGCTCCATGCAAGTCTGAAAAGCAATAGGGCAGTCATTGAACTTTAAATTTCCAAAATGATCTCCTTTGACTCGATGTCTCACATCCAGGTCACACTGATGTAAGAGGTGAGCTCCCATGGCCTTGGGCAGCTCCACCCTTGTGTCTTTGCAGGGCACAGTCCCCCCCAATCCCCACCCCCAGCTGCTTTCATGGGCTGGCATTCAGTGTCTGCAGCTTTTCCAGGTGCATGGTGCAAGGTCTCAGTGGATCAAGCATTCTGGTTTCTGGAGGATGGTAACCCTCTTCTCACTGCTTCACTAGGCAGTGCCCCAGTGGGGACTCTGTGTAGGAGCTCCAACCCCACATTTTCCTTCCACACTGCTCTAGCAGAGGTGCTCCATGAGGGCCCCGCCCCTGCAGCAGATTTCTTCCTGGACATCCAGGCATTTCCATACCTCCTCTGAAATCTAACTGGAGGTTCTCAAACCTCAATTCTTGACTTTTGTGCACCTGCAGGCTCAACATTACATGGAAGCTGCCAAGGCTTAGGGCTTGCACCTCTGAAGCAATGGCCTGAGCTGTACCTTGGCCCACTTTAGCCATGGCTAGAGCAACTGGGACACAGATCACCAAGTACTTATGCTGCACACAGCAGGGGGGCCCTGAGCCAAGCCCATGAAACCATTTTTTCCTCCTAGGAAAATGATTGATGTCTCCTGTCTCCTTAAAATGTATAAAACCAAGCTGTGACCCGACCACCTTGGGCACATGTCCTCAGGACTTCCTGAGGCTGTGTCATGGGTGCATCCTCAACGCTGGAAAAATAAACATTCTAAATTAACTGAGACCTGTCTCAGATTTTCTGCATTCACATTCTGTTTCAAAAACAAAAACAAGAACAAAAACAAAAACAAAAGCAATCTTAGAGGTTGGTATTTGATAGGTCTGTGATGGGAGGGGCTGCTGTGAAGGTCTCTGACATGCTCTGGAGACATTTTCCCCATTGTCTTAGTGAATAACATTTGGTTCCTGGTTACTATGCAAATTTCTGCAGCTGGCTTGAATTTCTCCCCAGAAAATGGGTTTCTTTTCTATCACATCATCAGGCTGCAAAATTTTCAAACTTCTGTTCTCTGCTTTCTCTTGAACACTTCACCGCTAAGACATTTCGTCCCCCAGATACCCTATATCGTCTCTCCCAAGTTAAAAGTTCCACAGATCTCTAGTGCAGGGGCAAAATGCTGCCAGTCCCTTTGCATAGCAAGAGTGACCTTTACTCCAGTTCCCAACAAGTTCCTCATCTCCACCTGAGACCACTTCAGCCAGGACTTTATTTTCCATATCATGATCAGAATTTTGGTCAAAGCCATTTAACAAGTCTGGAGGCAGTTCCTAACTTTCCCTCATTTTCCTGTCTTCTGAGCCTTCCAAGTCTCTAGGAAGTTCCAAACTTTCCCACGTTTTCCTGTCTTCTTCTTAGCCCTCCAAACTGTTCCAACCTCTGCCTGTTATCCAGTTCCAAAATTGCTTCCATATTTTTGGGTTTCTTTATAGCAGCATCTCTGCAGCATCAATTTATCATATTACTCCATTTTCACACTGCTAATAAATTAACTGAACCTGGGTAATTTATACAGGAAAAGAGGTTTAATTGACTCACAGTTCTGCAGGGCTGGGGAGGCTTCAGGAAACTTACAGTCATGGTGGAAGGCGAAGCAAACATGTCTTTCTTCACATAGTGACAGCAAGGAGAAGTGCCAAGCAAAAGTGGGAAAAGGCCTTTATAAAACCATCAGATCTTGTGAGAACTCACTCACTATCCCAAGAACAGCAGCATGGGGTAACCACACCCACTATTCAATTACCTCCAACCACAACCCTCCTACAACATGTGGGGATTATGGAAACTACAATTCAAGATGAAATTTAGGTGGGGACACAGCCAAAACACATCAAATACCAACCTCCAAGATTACTTTTGTTTTTGTTTTTGTTCTTGTTTTTGTTTTTGAAACAGAATGTGAATGCAGAAAATCTGAGACAGGTCTCAGTTAATTTAGAATGTTTATTTTTCCAGCATTGAGGATGCACCCATGACACAGCCTCAGGAAGTCCTGAGGACATGTGCCCAAGGTGGTCAGGTCACAGCTTGGTTTTATACATTTTAAGGAGACAAGAGACATCAATCAATATATGTAAGCCGTATATTGGTTTGGTCTGGAAAGGTAGGACAACTTGAAGCAAAAGCAGGAAGACTGGAAGCAGGGAGGGAGCTTCCAGGTCACAGATAGGTGATACACAAATGGTTACACTCTTTTGAGTTTCTGATTAGTCTTTCCAAAGGAGGCAATCAGATATGCATCTATCTCAGTGAGCAGAGGGGTGACTTTGAATAAAATGGAAGGCAGGTTTGCCCTAAGCAGTTTCCAGCTTGAGTTTTCCTTAGCGATTTTGGGGGTCCAAGGTATTTTCCTTTCACAAGGGTCTCACTCTGTTGCCCAGGCTAGAATGCAGAGAATGCAGTGGTGCAATCATGCTCACTGCAGCCTTGACCTCCCAGGCCCAAACAATCCTCCCACTTCAGCCTCCTGAGTAGCTGGAACTACAGGTGTGCACCACCATGCATGGCTAATTGTTTTTATTTCTTATAGAGATAGGGTCTCACTATGTTACCTAGGCTGGTCTTGAATTCCTAGGCTCAAGCAATCAATCTTCCCATCTTGGCCCCCAAAGAGCTGGGATTACAGGCATGAGCCACCACACCTGGCCTCTAGGGCTGTATTGAGAACTAACTAAGATTATGTATGTGAGCATTTAACACAGTACTTCACATATAGAAGACATAGTAAACGTTAATTATTAAAGATGTAATCAATCAATCATAAGAAAAAAGAAGGAGCTGGATGAGGAGATAAATAAGAAATGCTTTGACATGCAAAATGTGGTCAAGTACCATAAAGGAAAAGTGTATGAAGTTGAATTTTTGTTGCATGGGAAAGGTACAAGAATATTTCCCATGATTCAAAGGAAAGTGAAGAAAATCAACACGATTACAGAAAAGATGAGGGAAAGGATATAATGATGACATGGCCAACTGCTGTTCCCAAAGAATCCAAAGCAGCTGCAACAAAAGCAAATATTTCATATTCTTATATATTTCCATGTGTGTGCTGTGTGCATGTATGTGTTTCTAATTTCAAAACACACACATACATGCACACAGCACACGCAAAAAAGAATAAAAATATGAAAAAGAAAATGTCTATAAATGGAAAAAAGCTTAATCTATGAATTCACTAATTCCAAGACAAAAGAAAAATTCAACTATCTCCAGCTATCTTTTTGTTTTGCTTTGTTTTTTTTTTTTTTTTTTTTTTTTTTTTGAGACATCATCGCTCTGTCACCCAGGCTGGAGTGCAGTGGTGCAATCTTGGCTCACTGCAACCTCCGCCTCCCAGTTCAAGTGATTCTCCTGCCTCAGCCTCCTGAGTAGCTGGCATTACAGGTGGCTGCACCATGCTCAACTTATTTATTCGTTTATTTTGTATTTTTAGTAGAGACGGGGTTTTGCCATGTTGCTTAGGCTGGCTTCGAACTCCCGAGCTCGGGCAATCCGCCTGTCTCAGCCTCCCAAAGTGCTGGGGTTACAGGCGTGAGCCACTGCACCCGGCCAAATTCAACTTTTTTATTTATTTTTATTTTATTTTATTTTATTTTTTTTTTGAGATGGAGTCTTGCTCTGTCGCCCAGGCTGGAGTGCAGTGGCACGATCTCAGCTCACTGCAAGCTCTGCTCCCAGGTTCACGCCATTCTCCTGCCTCAGCCTCCCAAGTAGCTGGGACTACAGGTGCCTGCCACCATGACCAGTTAATTTTTTGTATTTTTAGAAGAGACAGGGTTTCACGTGTTAGCCAGGATGGTCTCGATCTCCTGACCTTGTGATCCACCTGCCTCGGCCTCCCAGAGTGCTGGGATTACAAGCGTGAGCCACCGTGCCTGGCCAATTATTATATTTTTTAAAAGCTGCCTTAAAATTATTAACTTAGAGGTGCTCCTATGTATTTCTAAGAGCTTTATTGAGATATAATTCCATAAAACAAACTGCACATATTCAAAGTATACAATTTAAATTTTGACATATGTCTAACATGTGAAAACACCACCACAATAATAATCATATATATTATTCCCAAATATGTCCTTATCCACTTTGTAATCTCACCCTCCCCATTCCACACTGACCCCAGGTAACCACTTATCTACTTTTTGTTACTATTCATCAGTTTGCGTTTCTAGAAATGTATATTACTGGACATACAGCATGTACTTTTTGTCTGAGTTATTTAACTCACCATTTTCAGATTTGGCAATTTGTGTCTTTTAAGCAATTTGCCCATTTCATGAAGTTGTAGAATTTATAGGCAGAAAGTCTTCATAATGTTTGTCTACTATCCTTTTAATATCCTTAAAATTTGGAGTGTTATATTCTCACTCCTTTTTTTGATTCAATATTGAAATGATGTCTGATCTTACTCTTGATGTTTGTAATTTGAGTGTTCCTTTTCTTCTTTGTTTAATTAGAGGTTTACTAATTTTATTGATCCTCCCAAAAATTCAACCTTTTTGTTTTATTGATTTTCTCTATTGTTTGTTTTCTGTCTTATTTCTACTCTAATCTTTATTCTTGTTTCTATTTTGAACTTAATTTTCTCTCTTTTTTCTAGTTTCTTAAGATGAAAATGGAAGTCTTTGGTTTGGGAAATTTCTTTTTTTCTAATACAGGTGTTAATTGCTCTAAATTTCCTAAGTATAGTGTTAGTGTTATCCCATGAATTTTGATGTTTGACACTTAAATTCAAAGTACTTTCTGATTTCCTTTTTAATTTCTTCTTTGACACAGGAGTTATTTAGAAATGAGTTATTTAGTTTTCAAATATGTTGAGATTTTTCAAAAATATTTCTTTTATTGATCTCTAATTCCTTTGTGGTCAGAGCACATACTTTATATAACATTAATTCTTTTAAATTTATTGCGATGTGTTTTATGATCCAGAATATGGTCTATATTGGTAACTGCTTTCTGTGTACTTGAAAATAATATGTACTCTGCTGTTGGTGGTGGAGTGTTCCATAAATGTCAATTATGTCGAGGTAGTTGATCATATAATTTAAATCATCTATATCCTTAATGATTTCCTGTCTAGTTGTTCTCTCTATTGAGAAAGATATTGAAAATTCTGACTATAATTGTGTAATTGTGTGTTTCTCCTATCAATTCCACTGGTTTTTGCTTCATGTATTTTGAAGCTCTGATATTAGTTGCATAAATGCTTCGGATTATTACATCTTCTTGATTAATTGATGCCTTAATTATTATGTAATACCTTTCTTTATCCCTGGCAATATTCATTGCTCTGAAATCCGCTACATCTGATATTAATATATCCACAGCAGCTTTCTTTTGACTTGTGTTGTCATAGTGTATCTTTTCCGATTCTTGTCCTTTAAACTAATTGTGTCCTTATATTTGAATTGCATTTCTTGTAAGCGGCATATTATTTGGCCTTTTCATTTTATTCAGTCTGACAATTTCTGCCTTTTAATTTCATTACTTATACAAGTTACAATACAATAAGAGATTTAAGTAGTACACCTTTTACAGTTGTACCTCAATATCAGCAGAAGATTGGTTCCAGGCCTCCTCATTCACCGCTTGCAAATGCCCCATTTACCCCTTGCAAATACCAAAATCCTTAGATGTTCAAGTCTCTTTCATAAAATAACATAGTGTTTGCATATAACCTTTATATGTCTTCCTGTATACCTTAAATTATCCCTAGACTACTTATAATACCCAATTAAATGTAAATGCTATGTAAATAATTATACTGTATTTTTATTTGTATTTAATTTTGTGTTGTTATTTTTATCGATTTTTTAAAGTATTTTTAATCCATTATTGGTTCAATCCACAGATGCACAACCCCTAGATACAAAGGGCCAGCCATATTTATCCCTGCAGTTACTATTTCTAGCTCTCTCTCTCTTCATCTGTTTTTGTACATCCATATTTTGACCTGGAATCATTTTCCTTCAGCCTGAAGGATTTCCTTTAACATTTCTTATAATGTAAGTCTATTGGTGATGAATTCAACTTTTGAAAATTTTTTTGTATAACCTTCATTTTTGAATAGGTATAGAATTCTAGAATTCATTTTTACTGGGTATAGAATTCTAGGATTACAGTTTTTGCTTCATTTTCAATACTTTAAAGAAGTTACTCCACTGGCATCTCATTTGCATGGTAACAATAAGACATATGCTATCTTTCTTATTTTCTCTGTGCATGTCTTTTTTTACTGACTGCTTTTACGATTATCTCATTGTCACTACTTTTGAACTATTTGGCTATGATATGCCTTGGTTGTTGCAATAGTTTGAAGGTGTCACCAAAACTCATGTGTTGGAAACTTAATTGGATTCCCAATGCCAGAGCATTGGGAAGTGGGGCCAAATAAGGGGTAATTGGGTCATGAGGGCTCCACCCTCATGAAGGGTGTTATCATTGGAGTGGGGTAGTTGTAGAGGAGGTGACTTTGTTATAATAGCAAAACCTCCTTCATATGGGCTCTCTTGACCTTCCACCTTTTCCCCTTCTGGCATGGAATTACACTCAGCAGATGCCAAAGCCATGCTCTTGGACTTCTCAGCCTCCAGAACTGTAAACCAAATAAACTTATTTTCTTTGTAAATTACACAATCTGTGACATTCTATTACAGCAGCACAAAACAGACTAACTTGTTTTTCTCATGTTTCTTGTCCTTGAAATTTTTGAGATTCTTGGATCTTGGGGTTATAGTTTTCATTACAAAAGAGAATTTTTTTAGCCATTATTTCTTCAAATTTTCTTCTTTCCTGCTCTTCTCTCCAGTTTCATATATATTAGATTCTTGAAGCTATTTCACTATTCTCTGATACCCTGTTCATTGTTTAAATTCTCTTTTTATTTCTCCTTTTATAACCCTTTTACTGAGATAATTTACATACCATAAAATTCACTCTTTAAAATATACAATTAAATAGCTTTTAGTACATTCACAAATTATGTAAACAAACATCACCATTATTTCTAATTCCAGAACATTTTCATCACACCAATAAGAAAACTCATACCCATTAGCAGTCACTCCCAGACCTCCACAGCCACTGGCAATCATTAGTCTACTTTCTATCTCTATTGATTTGCCTATTCTGGATATTTTATAAAAATGGAACTGTATAATATGTGGCCTTTGTGCCTGATTTCCTTCACTTAGCATAATGTTTTCAAGGTATACTCTTGTAGCATGTATCAGTACTTCATTTCTTTTTATTGTTGAGTAATCCAATGTATGAATATGTAATTTTTGTTTATCCTTTCATCAGTTGATAGACATTTGGATTGTTTCTACTTTTGACTATTATAAATAATGCTGCCATGAACATTTGTGTACAAGCTTTTGTGTGCACATATATTTTCATTTCTCTTGGGTAGAAATCTAACAGTAGAATTTCTGGGTCATATGGTAACTCCGTGTTTTTTTAACCTTTTGAGGAAGTGCCAAGCTATTTTCCAAAGCAGCTGGACTATTTGACATTTCCACCAGCAGGGTAGGATGGTTCCAATTTCTCCACATCCTTGCTAACACTTGTTATTATCTGTCTTTTTCTTATTATAGCCAACCTATTTGGTGTGAAGTAATATCTAATTGTGGCTATGATTTATGCGATCTTAGTTGTTAATGATCTTTAGCATGTTTCTATGTGCTTATTTCCTGTTTGCATATCTTCTTGGAAAAAAGTCTATTCCAATCCTTTGTCCAGTTTTTAAAAATTTGGTTTTCTTTTTAATAAGTAATAGTTCTTTATAAATTTTGGACGCCAGTCTCTATCAGATATATGACCTGCATACCTGTTCTGTGGTTTCTATTTTCACTTTCTTGGTAGTATCCTTTGGAGTATGAAAGTTTTTACTTTTAATGAGATTATTTAGAGTCAATGAACATATTAATATGCATCCAATCTCATTCTAGATTAAAGATAAAGAGAAATAAGATTTTTGTAACTTAGAAGATTGGCAAAGACGAAAATAAGAAAAATTAAATTTATCATTAGCAAAGATTTGAGCACCCTCATAAACTCCTGGTGGGGTTTTAAATTGAACAAGTTTTCCAGAGACTATTTGGCAATGTATCTCAAAATCCCTAAAAACAAAAAACAAAACAAAACAAAAAATCTCTGTATCCTTTGACCCAAGAATTCCACTTTTAGAAATGTATCCCAAAGAAAAAGTTGAACAACTTTGCAAAAATTGATTTTATTACTGGAATGTTTATATAACAAGATATTAGGTGAGTAAAGTCTAACAATAGGAGATTGGTTAAATATATTCTGGTAAGCCATATAATAAGATACTATGTAATTATTATAAATGATCATTAAATTTTTTTTAATTTTTTTAAAGACAAAGTCTTACTTTGTTTCCCAGGCTAGTCTCAATTCCTGGCCTCAAGCAATTCTCTCATTTTGCCTCTCAATAAATGATAATTTTCATCAAGTTTCACCACCTATCATGTCCACAGGGTCCAGATGTAACATAAATGAATGAAAAGACTCTCTAGAAAACTGGACAGCATATGCCCCTTTTGGAGAGGGCAGTTTCAATTAATTGATGCCAAGCAAGAAAGTATATGTGTGGTGGTTTTGAGGTGGGGAGTGGGAGGTGTCCTCTGTTGTTAGATTATCCAGTATTTTAAAACACGCAGGACATTGAACTGTACGTAACATTTTCTGAATTTCAAAAGCTGTCTGTTGCTTAAACATTTTTTTAAAATGTTCAATGACCAAATAAAACACATCGTTTTTGGACTAGATTCAGTTCAAAGGCTTGGAACTCTAATGTAAATACACATTTATTGACATAGAAAGATATCCATAACATATTGTTAAAATTTTAAACACCCTGCTACAAACAGTTTATATAATATCTCAATTTTGTTAAAATAAAAGCATATTTACATGTATGTATAAACTCTAAACAGTGTCTAAACGGATATAAATCAAAATGTTAATAGTGGGTAATTTTGCTTTTCTGTTGTATATAGTTCTCTATTTTTGTATTTTTATATTGACCATTGATATTTTATATTCAGAAAATAAATGATACAGCTCTTTGTATCTGTAGTTATAAAGGTAAGAGTTAATAGTCTGGTTTAAAATGTTGAGAATAAATTTAAAATCAAAATCACTAAGTATATAATCTTGCACATGAAATCAGACAGACCCGAGTTCAAAATCAGTTATTCCATTTATACCTCAATGGCCTTGGGCTTTCTCACCTGTAAAATGCCAGTGATAATACCTATCATCACCACCTCAGATCCCATTGGTGATGTAAATATGAATAAATAAAAATAGAATTAATATCTAAAACACTACGTTCCTAGCATCGGCAAATCTAAGTAGATAGAAGAGAGAAGGGGGCTTTTTCTACCACAGTTCAAGTCTAGAAAGGAGGCAGATGCTCCTCATAGAATGTAACAATGTCATGGAGGCATAATACACACACAAAAACATTGTTTGTTTTTGCTATTCTATCTGGAGACAGCAACATCACAGGAGGCTAGACTTTTCCCTTGCCACTGCTCCACTCCCAGAATCCAAAGCTCCTCCTTGCTCCACATCTCACTCCTCATCTAGCAAGGACACCCAGTGGAATGAAGCAGAGTATGGCTGACGACCCACTGCCAGCAGTAGCATCAGATGAGGCAGAATCCATGTTATGTTTTCGAGAAGTGTTGGGTAGGTCCTAAGTGTGAGTAGAGCTCTAGGACAAATAAAATAAACTAGGGAAGCTACTTCCAAGGATTGGATTTGACTCTGGAGTAAATAAATGTATAAATATTGTTTGAGCATTTGCCATCCTTTATCTTCTCTTCCCGCCTAACCGTATATCCAGTAAAGACATGGATTTACCAAATGGAATTCAAGTAGATGAAGAGGTACACTAGTAAAATCAACCAATCAGCTGATGTGAGGTGGGTTTTGTTTCTGTCTTTAGAACCTCTTTTTCACCGCAAAGGGTTTAACAACTGCATTCCACTATTCCTCCCACCAGCAAGTTAAATATAATAGAGGGTAAAGAAATTTTTCAGGTCATTGTAGTATCATTGGAAACTTGCCTTCAAATGACTTCAGGTACCTCCTCCTCGAGTGCCCAGTTTTAAACCCAGGGAATAATTTCATCATATCTGGTCCATGGAAATAGTAAACTCTTTAAGATATTTTTGATGTAGTAACTCATTTTCATTAGCTTTGCTTTTTCAATTTGCAATAAAAGAAAACAATAAGTGTTTTTATCATATCTTTACTCTTTCAGTAATGTGCAACATGAACGTAATAGTGTTAAGAAGTCAGAAATAACACAGAAGCTATAGGAGATGTTTATATTTGCAAAATTTCAACAATTATCTTCTCTAGGTTTCCCCAAATTAGCATATTTGTTAATCAAATTAATTAAGAAGCTTTTCAAAATAAAAGCAATGTTTTAAATAAATATATTCTTTCATAACCATAGAACATCTAGTTCTGTTGGAGGTAACAAACATTACACTCAAGTACTTTATGAAGACATTAGGGTAAAAATTATCTAGATGCAATTATAAATGTACCCTAATTTGTCATTTCTTTTTGCACATATGCTTTTCTGCGTGTGTTAGGGTTATATCATAGATGTTTGGTAAATGGTTAGTTCTTCAATTATCACAAAGATATTATCTGACCCACAGAATTTATATCAGCTCAATGTGATGACATGATATTCTTTGAACAATATCTTTAAATTTAAATTTAGTACCCTAAATTACAAACAAATAAAGCCAAGACCTCTAAGCTGCCATATCTGTTACAGAAAATGAGTGCTAGACTCTCAGTTTGGAAGAATGAGACCTTCCTACAAATCTTAAAATTATACAACAATATTATTGTCACATCAAAATCCTAATTGCAACAGAGCTTTCAGTGTGTTTCAGAGTACCACACAGGTAGGTATAAATTCACCTATGATCAGCTTTTCTAGTGAAATAATATGCTTAGTAAATGACTACAGAAAACTTCCTAAAATTTGATTTTATTTAATAAATATTTTTTAAAGTTTTTTAACTGAAGAAATGACTTTGCTAATCTTTCTAGAAATTCTGATCATCTGTTTAATCTTTCATTCACTTTTATTTCTACTCTGATTCTTAGGAATTTTTCTAATCTATATTTAATCTACCAAAACATCTATGCTTTGATAAATTTGGCTTCCTTCAATAATAAACTATGCTATGATCACTAAATTAAATATCAAAGGCAGAGAAGTAAAATTAAACACAGCGACAGGTTACAGTAAGTGCTCTTCAGAATTTCAGATGAACACAATTGTCCCAAAATGATCAAGGAATAACTCACTAAATGAATAATGCAACACGGAATACATTGTAACAGAATTTCTCTCTCTCTCTCTCTCTCTCTCTCTGCCACACACACCCACACACACACACACACACACACACACACCCTCTTCCACAGGCATCCACACAGGGGTGTTGACACTTGTCTCAGAATTTAAAATACTGATACTAAAGGCTTTAATTTAGATAAATTAACTACACTAAACTACTGACATTGTGAAAATATCTATATGCAATACCCCATAGAGGGCATGATTTTGTGAACTTCTAAAACATTTAAAGAAAGAAAACAAGAATGAGAAACCAGAGTCCTTGATAAGATGGGTGAACGTGTCAATAATGCCCAGTCACAGCTTCCCATTCTCCTCACTGCTTTCCTTCTCCTCTATGGCTTCCAGGCTTCGCTTGCTCTTGGCCTCAGCACTGCTGCTGGGGGCTTTACTCAGTCCACAGGACAAGCATGCCAGCTGGATCTGCTTCATGTTTTCTAAAGCTTCATTCTTGGCATTCTTCAACAGATCTCCTTGGCCCTACAAACAGAAAAAAATAGGCATGAAAGAAGACAGTTATGGGCCAGGAATGTGCTGAGTGACATCACTCTGTGTCCTTACTGCCCATTGCTGAATAAGGAAACAGACCCAGACCTACAAGCTCACTTTTCCAGGGTTTAACCCAAGGTTCTTTTCTAACATTATTAAGTGACTTTGCTTGTTAAGCCAAGTACCTCAACCTGAGCCTGACCAACTGGCTGTGGTTGCTGGCAGTCTGTTGAGATTCTTGTTGTGAGGAACCCTCCTCTTTATGTGCTGAGGACATCAACTCTTCCATCACCATATGGTGTGAGACTCTGCACACTGCTGCAATACCTACCCCACCCAGATCCAGCATTCCTAGTCTCGGGAGAAAACAAGGAAAGAAGCTCTTCCTTAAAGAAGTGAAAATAAAATCTCCCCCTCTGTACAAGAGCTTACAAAGCAAAGTGTCTTCTGTAAAGTCACATACCCTTATGCTTGGTGAGCTGGTTTTTAATATACTGGGTCATCCTTGCAATCTGCCTGTTGTTAAATTATTAGTTACCCACATTACTTCTGCCTTTCCCGTCATCCTGAAGACAATGTTCCCACCTGGCAGATGGAGAAGAAGAATCTACAGAAGCTCAACATGTTAATCAAAACAAAAAGGAAATGAAGATTACAGGAACACATTAGCTGTCATTTACATCAGTGCCCAACAGAGCTCTTTTCCTGCTATTTTTATTTCTTATTTTACTTCATTGTTACAATGGTAAAGTGCATATGCTGGTACTGGCCCAACGGCTGAAGGACTGAGTGTGGGGGAGCGGGGACAGGTGTCTACGGTGCATAGACAGAGGAGGAAGTAGCTTCTTCCCTCTCCTCTCCATTCTCACGGCAGTGCCTGAAAGTGTGACCTTGAAAGTAAAGGACAATATGGAGGATGTGGGGTTATGACGATTGCTGGAGCATTATTCTACAAAGCAGAGGGTCAGAGAAAGGATAATTCACCTATTTTATGAAAGGCCATTCTATATTTTTAATTTGATAAATGTTTTTTCCTTAGGATGTACGAAGAAACTTGTATTTTACAAAAGCTTGGAATATTTTATTTCTCAAAACCTAAATGTGCACCTGCCAATTCTATCCTTTGTAAAAAAACAAAAACAAACAAACAAACAAAAAACAACAACAACAACAACAAAAGCTAAATCCTTCTAATAGCAGCTTTTAATTATATGGGATGATTAAATAGTTGGGCTTTGCCTGATGTTTGTGTTAAAGCGGACTTCTTCTCAAGTACATCAATTATGGTATGGGATTTTGAAAGAAGAGTTGGAGGTGGATAGTTCTGCCTTCTCATGAGGAGAAATGAAGCTGAGCCTGATAAGGTTAATTGACTGGCCCAAGGTCACAGCTGGTTAATAGCAGAGCTGGGACTAAAGTTCAGGCCTTCAGCCTCCTGGATCAGTGCTCTATTCCCCACACCATGTTCACAATCTAGTCTGAGACTAAAGACTAGAGATTAGAGCCTAAAGACTCTGTCAGTGAGAGATATATTTTCTAAAGAAAAAACATCCACTATACCAGCAGACTTTGGGAAGTCTGTTCTTAAACAGGTTAGACATCATGAATGAGTCTGCTCAACAAACCTGCACGTTCTGCACATGTATCCCAGAACATAAAGTTAAAAAACAATAAGTGAAGTCACATCCACTTTGAAAAGTGCAACTCTTCAGCAATAATAATAACAGACCAACATATGAAGCACTTGCTCGGTGTGGTCACTCTTTGTGCTTTATATATGTGCATTCAATCATTCATTACAACATCCCTATGAGATAGGTACTTTCATTATTCTCAATTTACTGATTAAAAAAAACTGAGGCCCAGAGCACAATCACCCTTCCCAAAGTCACACAGTTGCTAAGTGGTAGAGCTGGAGCTTAAAGTCCAGCAGCTGGCTCCAGGGTCTGTGGTTTTAACCACTACCTGATAGGCATCTTTTAACAGCAAAGCAGGCACTCTCTGCAACGCACCCTAAAGACTCCTATTCATTGTTACCCATGGAAGCAATGCAGATAAAAAGAAAAGTATTGCCCATGTGACACAGCCTGACACAACTTAGAGATAGCATCCGGAATCAGAAGACAGGGCAGAGCAAGAACACACTGGCAGGGACGAGGGTCAGAGCATCTTCCACCAATTTTTATCTGGGCCATTTTCTCTTCTGCAAAAATGATGAAAATATCCTTCAGCCTTCCTCACAGTTCTAAGATTAAAGACAATATGTTGAAGGGCTCTTTATGATTTAAATGATCATAAGTATAGGAGTCACAATGCTATAAGGTAATTTGGAAAGTGGTTAACATTATCTGCTACTATATATAATAAGTATCTTGGTACTATCTATATTTTATTAAGAATTTGACTAATATTTAAAATGCATCTACTGGAGTCTGTTTTACAGAGATATGTATAATGTATATGTACTACTATTTTTACAAATGGAAAGATTCCTTTAAAAATAATCTATTAGTAATGAGATTATATCCTCCTTCATTTTCAGAGTATTACTTTTAAGTGTTTCCTTTTCATTTAGTTTTGAAAGTTTCATCAAGCATTTTAAAAGCATAGCAGTAGAAAAACTGGCAACTTTCCTAATTGCAAGAGAACAGTGAAACATGCAAAACCATCATTTTATCCTACTAATGCACAAAGTTCTCACATCCCCTTTTCCCACAACATTGCATGAAACATATTTTAATAATCCAGAATGTCGTCTCATTGGTTCTATGAGGTGGCATCCAAATGCCAGACTGTGCCATTTCTGGTAAATAGAAGTCAGTCTCTGTAGAAAACAATGGCCAATGGGAGAAAACAGTTTGTACCAGGGCATAACTAACACAGCTACATCATCTCCTGAGAACCCTGGAGACAACACACACTGGCTGTCCCATACAGGCGGAAAAAAGTCGTTAAACTATTAACTACTGAAAGAAGCAAACATGAAAGGCTATGTTGTGAAGAGTGTACACTGAAACACCGATATAAACTTTTGTTTTCTCTTTTTTTGTGAAGGAGAAATAGCAGTCATCTTTCCGTTCTGTGGTTCAAGGAATCACAACCTGCATCTCTTCTTTGGATCTTCCTAATCAAGGCACCAGAACCAGAAAAGACACATTCTGGTGACAATCGTAGAGAGGGCGAATTTGATTGTTAACAACCACCACCCTGGCATTTTCCTTTGGCATGCTGGCTTTTTTCCCATTTTATACGCAGCAACTTTCCCTAATCATCTAGCAATCTCTTTCTCTCTACTCTGTCACAAACACCCCCAGACTTCTCTTAACCAGCCAGCTTATACCAGATCTCCCTCTAAACATCTTTGTCCTGTATATCATTTCCTCCAAAATGTATTAGGTACAGCAGGTATCCCCAGCCCTGGGCATGGACTGATACCAGCCCCTGTGACCTGTGAGGAAACAGGCTGCACAGCAGGAGGTGAGCGGTGGGTGAGTGAGCATTTCTGCCTGAGCTCCACCTCCTGTCACATCAGCGGAGACATCAGATTCTCATAGGAGTGTGAACCCTATTGTGAACTGCACCTGCAAGGGATCTAGGTTGTGTGTTCCTTATGAGAATCTAATGCCTGGTGATCCGAGGTTGATCCAGTTTCATCCCCAAACCATCCCCCGACACGCCCCACGATATTCAGGTCAGCCAAGCCATGTAAAGGTATTTGTCTGTAGTATGTATTTAAAAAATAATCTAACAAGTCACTCTTAAGAAAGTGTTTTAATCTTATTCTCCCTAAACAGAGGTCTTAGGGGAAGAAGAGGAACCCCGGGAGAATTCATTTTCTTTGGCGATATAGAAATGGAAACACTTCTTGTATACTAAAATAAGTTTAGGGTTGTTATGACATGAAATGCAGAATTAATGTATGAGTTGATCACTGAACACTCAACTTGAAAAAAAATGTCAAGCTGCTGCCGGCATTTCTATACTAGCAATCTCATGGGGATTTGAAGTATCCTCTGGTACTGCAGATCCTTCAGGAAAAAAAAAAAGAGAAGGATGCTTTAACTCAAAAGAAAGTAAGGGTAATAGAGAGCAGCTCAGGTAGATTGATGCTGATGGGACAACAAGACTAACAGAACTCCCAAGAGCAATGTCCACCATTTAGCCTCCACAGTGATTTGGCTTCTGGATGTAAGGCTCCATTGGCAGGTCCAACACATTTAGAAAGTGACATGGACTCATGCAAAGCCACAGAGATCATTATAGAAATTCTGAATTTAAAATGAGTGATGATTAGTGAATATTTAAAAAACAAACATTAAGCATTCCTTATTAAATCTTTCCAGCTGCATTAACTTATAATTAAAATACATTATCTAGAAATCAGGAAATAACTGATGCAATTTAGATTGCAAATTGGGCTGCCATACACTGCTGTGGTGATGTATCTCCACAATTTTGATTACCACTAATAAATTTACTACTGACAAGAAATATTGTCACAACACTAAACAGCAGCTAACATTTATTGAACACTTAATATACTAAACATAAACCAATTCACACACATCTCATTATATCCTAACCATAAAATAGGGTAGAATTCTACACGTAAATTATCTTTTAGTTATATATCTTATAATCCATCAAAAGCTGTTTAGGATTTCTGTGACTTCCATTTTTACCAAGAAATGCAGTCCTCCTCCCACCACCACTGAAAATGGTTTTGGCTACAAATCTGGCAGAATTATTCACAAAAGACATCCCTGGCTTCTTCACAACCACTTTTCCCATGAACCGCACTGTCCCTTGTGATATTAGTACACAAAAGAGCAGGAGAACATCATAACTAGTGTTCTCATCATGTGTAAAGGAAATGAGTGGGTTGTTTCAGAGCACAACACAAATATTTAAAGCAGCTAATTGGGACTCTGGGAATAGTAAAACCCTCACATATACAAAACTACACACATAAACAAATGCAGCTCTGTCCACAGGTCAACTCGTGTGGGTATTTCTCAGCCCACACTCATCAGCAGACTGAGTTTTCTGATATTCTTTTATCCATGAGAGAATCCATACCCACAGTGGAATCACCCTTGGACAGTGCTGCAGTAGAAACCAGTCACGGACATCATAGTGGGATGAGTAGTTCTTTATTTGGTCCACTGGTGGACCACACTGGTGGACCATACTGTGGAGGGCTATGCACAACTGCCATCTTACTAACTCAAAAACCATCCTTTGCGACTCTATCATTTAAGAAGTTTACTCCTTTGCTCTGAAGAGGTAAAAACAACTGCTACAATGTCCTCCATTTGAGAAATTAAAACAACAGATCAAAAATGTTTTGATGTCATGTCAGACTTTTTTTTTTTTTTTTTTTTTTGATGTTACACTCTTGGTATGTTACACTGTTTGGAATACTGGGTGAAGTTATTAAAGATGGCCTGGAATTCTTGCTCTTTAGAATGAAAGCCTATCTGTGAAGGAAATATATACAAGATGTTAACAAGAGTTAAAAGGCACAAAGGTGTAGCTATTAGGAAATTGCATATAAAATACCTTAATTTTGCACAAAAATAGAAGTGTCCACTGCACTAAGTCATCTATGTTCAGATTTATTGTTTTGCAACACCTCAGCAACCAAATATTTCAACTGCCTTCTACTTGCTATTTAAAAAGTTAAATTTTTACTCCATGAATACTCAAGAAATATGGATGGATAGTCGTAGAGTAGTTCTGTTTTAACAGTCTTGGCTGAATGAAGCTTTATCTGTTATTCTTCTGAAACTCTAAACCCAAAACAAGTGAAACTCTGCTTTTCAAATCTTTATTATATAATGCAATAAAAATAATCTGTATAGGAACGTGAAGAGAATTACACTGGACATGCTCACCTGAGACACTGGATTTTGTAACTGTATATAAAGTTCATTTTTTAATTAGTTATGTAAAACATGTATTTTAGGATTGGTCATGAACTCTGATTAATTTGAATACCTCTGAAAACTATGGAAACCGAATATAAATACATCTTTTTAGTTCCTGAGAATCTAATTCTCAAGAAAAAATAATTTATAAAGTATAGAAGACACTTTAAAGAAATGTTAAGAATAATTTAATGCCAAAGAGTCCCCAGAAAATTGTTAAATGTAGCAGATGACATGTTTAATAAGCCATATGAAAGGCTCAAAAATTTTTGAAATCATACCCTGTTAAAATTCAACATAATGAAAATTAAATTTGAAAGTTAAATTTGAAAGATCTTCTTTTCCCACATTTCCTTCTCAAATAACACCTGCATTGTTACAATAGCTTTCTTATCAAGCTTTCTTTGTTACAATAGCTTTATTTATCAAGAAATGTCAACTAACTTGAATGTTGAAGAAATGAAGGACTCCAGTTACTTCAAAATAGTAATGACTGCATTTTAAGCAAAAAACCCTTGTATTAGCCATGTTTTTAAAAATAGTTTTAATATAAGGAGACAATTTTTATGTCCTTGTATATATAGAATTCTACATATAAGTGAAGTCTTTCAACATTATTTAAACACTACTCACTAATAATAATATAATAAAAACCTATTAATAATCCAGTGGCAACAATGCTGACAACAGGTCCTGTTACTGGAGGAAGACATCTGTATCACTCAATAAAACCCACTGCATTGAGATGCACTTGGTGACCAGAGCTTAACAAAGAAGTATGGGCCAGGCGCAGCCAACATGGTGAAACTCCGTCTCTATTAAAAGTACAAAAATTAGCTGGGTGTGTTGGCGGGCGCCTGTAATCCCAGCTACTCAAGAGGCTGAGGCAGGAGAATTGCTTGAACCCGGGAGGCGGAGGTTGCATTGAGCCAAGATCACGCCACTGCACTCCAGCCTGGGTGACAGAGCATGACTCCATCTTGGAAAAATAAAAAGTACTAAATTTAATGTTTCAAATTCCCATTTATTGCCCCTGTTATACCTTGTTCAAAGCTAAGTATATGTGAACTGAGATACACCCATCTCTTCCCTGTACTCTGGGAACAATGGTGGTCTCTCTTAGCTATTAATGAGGACTTGCACCTTAGTTTTCATTTCATTCACTTATCCAGCAAACAAATATTTGTTAAACACTTACTGTATACCAGACTTTGGCCTGTGGTTCTCAACCTATCAAAACCAACCCTTTGAAACAAATATTTTGTAAGGTTTCCTTTATTACCCTAAACTTAAATTCATAGATAATATAACCTATTTATTTCTTATTAAAATAAAGTAGATATAATACCCTAGCTATAATATAAAGGAGAAAAAGGGAATGGTCATTTAAAATAAAATAACATGTATTACCTTATGTGAATGGTCAGGCAGGCACACCAGAAACCTGAAGTAGGCAGATGCCTCTACTTAATATGAATGCAATTAGATATGAAAGAGAAATAAGATCAGATGCCATTCCACACAAAAAATACATATTTATAGAAAAATGACAATGCAAATGTACAGATAGACACTAGTATGAAAACAAATAATGGCAATAGAATGGATGTATTTGCATAGAATAAAAGTAGGAAAGAAACAACCTCAATTAAGGTAGGCATAACATGCCAAGACAAATACAAATCTTCACTGTGGAAAGAAAAAGCTGATAATCCCATAAATGAGGAAGTAAATAATGTCCATACACCACATCAAAACTACTGAACCTGTTTTTTTTTTTTTTTTTTTTTTTTTTTTTGAGACTGAGTTTTGCTGTTGTTGCCCAGGCTGGAGTGCAGTGGTGCAATCTTGGCTCACAGCAACCTCCACCTCCCAGGTTCAAGCAATTCTCCTGCCTCAGCCTCCCGAGTAGCTGGGATTACAGGCATGGGCCACCACACCCAGCTAATTTTGTACTTTTAGTAGAGAAGGAGTTTCTCCATATTGGTCAGTCTGGTCTCAAACTCCCAACCTCAGGTGATCCACCCGCCTCGTCCTCCCAAAGTGCTGGGATTACAGGCGTGAGCCACCATGCCCAGCAAAACTACCAAATCTTTAAAAGTACTTCAAAGGCCATTTTTCTTGTGATTGATAATATCAGCTGATACCTTGTGGGACCCAGGCGGATGCCTACCATGGATTATCAATAATAAAAAATAAAGCGTCAAGTTAAAACCATTATCTCTCTTTCCACTTTGTTCCAATATTACTGTGTAGCAATTATACGATCAAGTGGACAAAATACCCAAGGTGAGTAAATTATTCAATAGTTTGGAAACAATGTCTTTATTTCATTTAGACATACCTCTCAATAACTACCTTTTACACAAGTACTGGCCTTCAAACAACTTCTTGTAAAAAATAATAATAATTAATTAATATCATACACTAAAGTATTCTGATTTGCATTTTAGCGGGTGATACGGTTTGGTTCTGTGTCCCCACCCAAATCTCATGTTGAATTGTAAACCCTAGTGTTGCGGGAGGGGATTTGGTGGGAGGTGAAAGGATCATGGGGGCAGATTTCCCCCTTGTTCTTGTGATAGTGAGTTCTCAGGAGATCTGGTTGTTTGAAAGTGTGTAGCACTTCCCCTTAGCTGTTGCTCTTTCCTGCCACCACGTGAAGCGTGCTTGCTTCCCCTTTGCCTTATGCCATGACTGTAAGTTCACTGAGGCCTCCCCAGGCACGCCTCCTGTGCAGCATGGAGGACTGAGTCAATAAAACCTCTTTTCTTCATAAATTACCCAGTCTCAGGTAGTTCTTTATAGCAGTATGACAATGGACTAATATAGAGGGTTTACTCAGGCAGGAATTATTGGAAATCTTGCAGGACACAGGGCAATTTTTCATTATGTTGTACTGTCCTGCCCAGAGCATGACATCAAATATTCCTGTCTGTTTCCAATAAATGGCAGGAGAATCCTCCCAATCACCTCCACAATTTTCCAGAACACACCCTAGGGGGCAGTACTGGTGATTCATTGAGAATCACCAGGCTGGACTCTGGGGAGTACAAAAGTGAGCACAGACATCATCCCTGCCCCTACAGAACCTAAGTTTAGTGTGGGATACAGGTATATATAAAATAACCACAAAAATAAAATTATATCTAACCTTAAATTATGCTAAGTACTTGAGGGAAAAGAATGTATTGCTGTGAGGACTAGGAGATTAGACAAGCCTTCCCACAGAATGTAACAAGAGAGCTATGATTTGCAAGATGAGTAGGCATCTTCATTTATTTCTTGGCATCTTATGATCAGTGAAATGCAGTACAAGGATTTTTTTGATACTTGCCTGGAGGAGAGGCAAGAATCCTCCTCCAGTCTTACAGATACAGATATACATGGTATGGGAGAGTGTTCTGGAAGGTTACCGCCTTTATGGCACAGCACCAAATTGCCTAACACATTCCATTTTTCCTTATGTTTTCTCTATTTAGGATTTATTTTGTTTCCTTGACATTTATACTGAAAGAAACACTGAAAGTGGAAAACAATGAAGTGTCTTTTAGTAACAGTATCGTTGAGTTCTGTTAAATAACAGTTCTTAGTAACTATTTCAAATTTCTGAGCTATTCAAAGGACTGCTTTTATAACTTTACAGGTGAATATATGGACCCAAGAAAGCTAAAACAAACAAACAAACAAACAAACAAACAAACAAAAAAACAAAAAAAACATTGCCCAGGTTCACACAAGAAACAAGTGTGAAGCAAATAACTAATAATGCCGGCTTCCCAGGCCAAGAGTTGTTTTTCTTAATCACTATATTGTTTATTTTTGTGTGTGTGTGTTTTGTTTAATTTAGGTACATTACATGATATGGTGCACATGTCATCAAATAGATCTTAGAAATGCAGAAAAGAAAAATTAGCTTAAGACTTCTTTGGTTTACAAAAGAATTTCTTGATAGAACTTCATGAATGTCCCAGACATAAATACTATCCTTGCGCTGATATTTTGATTTCTAGCTTTTGTTGTTGTTGTTGTTGTTGTTGTTTTAAATTTATTATTATTATACTTTAAGTTGTAGGGTACATGTGCATAACGTGCAGGTTTGTTACATATGTATACTTGTGCCATGTTGCTGTGCTGCACCCATCAACTCGTCATTTACACCAGGTATAACTCCCAATGCAATCCCTCCCCCCTCCCCCCTCCCCATGATAGGCCCCTGTGTGTGATGTTCCCCTTCCTGAGTCCAAGTGATCTCATTGTTCAGTTCCCACCTATGAGTGAGAACATGCGGTGTTTGGTTTTCTGTTCTTGTGATAGTTTGCTAAGAATGATGGTTTCCAGCTGCATCCATGTCCCTACAAAGGACACAAACTCATCCTTTTTGATGGCTGCATAGTATTCCATGGTGTATATGTGCCATATTTTCTTAATCCAATCTGTCACTGATGGACATTTGGGTTGATTCCAAGTCTTTGCTATTGTGAATAGTGCCGCAATAAACATACGTGTGCATGTGTCTTTATAGCAGCATAATTTATAATCCTTTGGGTATATACCCAGTAATGGGATGGCTGCTGGGTCATATGGTACATCTAGTTCTAGATCCTTGAGGAATCGCCATACTGTTTTCCATAATGGTTGAACTAGTTTACAATCCCACCAACAGTGTAAAAGTGTTCCTATTTCTCCACATCCTCTCCAGCACCTGTTGTTTCCTGTCTTTTTAATGATCGCCATTCTAACTGGTGTGAGATGGTATCTCATTGTGGTTTTGATTTGCATCTCTCTGATGGCCAGTGATGATGAGCATTTTTTCATGTGTCTGTTGGCTGTATGAATGTCTTCTTTTGAGAAATGTCTGTTCATATCCTTTGCCCACTTTTTGATGGGGTTGTTTGTTTTTTTCTTGTAAATTTGTTTGAGTTCTTTGTAGGTTCTTGTAGGTTCTGTAGCCCTTTGTCAGATGAGTAGATTGCAAAAATTTTCTCCCATTCTGTAGGTTGCCTGTTCACTCTGATGGTAGTTTCTTTTGCTGTGCAGAAGCTCTTTAGTTTAATGAGATCCCATTTGTCAATTTTGGCTTTTGCTGCCGTTGCTTTTGGTGTTTTAGACATGAAGTCTTTGCCCATGCCTATGTCCTGAATGGTACTACCTAGGTTTTCCTCTAGGATTTTTATGGTATTAGGTCTAACATTTAAGTCTCTAATCCATCTTGAATTAATTTTCGTATAAGGAGTAAGGAAAGGATCCAGTTTCAGCTTTCTACTTATGGCTAGCCAATTTTCCCAGCACCATTTATTAAATAGGGAATCCTTTCCCCATTTCTTGTTTCTCTCAGGTTTGTCAAAGATCAGATGGCTGTAGATGTGTGGTATTATTTCTGAGGACTCTGTTCTGTTCCATTGGTCTATATCTCTGTTTTGGTACCAGTACCATGCTGTTTTGGTTACTGTAGCCTTGTAGTATAGTTTGAAGTCAGGTAGCGTGATGCCTCCAGCTTTGTTCTTTTGACTTAGGATTGTCTTGGAGATGCGGGCTCTTTTTTGGTTCCATATGAACTTTAAAGCAGTTTTTCCCAATTCTGTGAAGAAACTCATTGGTAGCTTGATGGGGATGGCATTGAATCTATAAATTACCTTGGGCAGTATGGCCATTTTCACAATATTGATTCTTCCTATCCATGAGCATGGTATGTTCTTCCATTTGTTTGTGTCCTCTTTTATTTCACTGAGCAGTGGTTTGTAGTTCTCCTTGAAGAGGTCCTTTACATCCCTTGTAAGTTGGATTCCTAGGTATTTTATTCTCTTTGAAGCAATTGTGAATGGAAGTTCATTCCTGATTTGGCTCTCTGTTTGTCTGTTACTGGTGTATAAGAATGCTTGTGATTTTTGCACATTAATTTTGTATCCTGAGACTTTGCTGAAGTTGCTTATCAGCTTAAGGAGATTTTGGGCTGAGACAATGGGGTTTTCTAAATATACAATCATGTCATCTGCAAACAGGGACAGTTTGACTTCTTCTTTTCCTAACTGAATACCCTTGATTTCTTTCTCTTGCCTGATTGCCCTAGCCAGAACTTCCAACACTATGTTGAATAGGAGTGGTGAGAGAGGGCATCCCTGTCTTGTGCCAGTTTTCAAAGGGAATTTTTCCAGTTTTTGCCCATTCAGTATGATATTGGCTGTGGGTCTGTCACAAATAGCTCTTATTATTTTGAGGTACGTTCCATCAATACCGAATTTATTGAGCGTTTTTAGCATGAAGGGCTGTTGAATTTTGTCAAAAGCCTTTTCTGCATCTATTGAGATAATCATGTGGTTCTTGTCTTTGGTTCTGTTTATATGCTGGATTATGTTTATTGATTTGCGAATGTTGAACCAGCCTTGCATCCCAGGGATGAAGCCCACTTGATCATGGTGGATAAGCTTTTTGATGTGTTGCTGAATCCAGTTTGCCAGTATTTTATTGAGGATTTTTGCATCGATGTTCATCAGGGATATTGGTCTAAAATTCTCTTTTTTTGTTGTGTCTCTGCCAGGCTTTGGTATCAGGATGATGTTGGCCTCATAAAATGAGTTAGGGAGGATTCCCTCTTTTTCTATTGATTGGAATAGTTTCAGAAGGAATGGTACCAACTCCTCCTTGTACCTCTGGTAGAATTCAGCTGTGAATCCATCTGGTCCTGGACTTTTTTTGGTTGGTAGCCTATTAATTATTGCCTCAATTTCAGAGCCTGCTATTGGTCTATTCAGGGATTCAACTTCTTCCTGGTTTAGTCTTGGAAGAGTGTAAGTGTCCAGGAAATTATCCATTTCTTCTAGATTTTCCAGTTTATTTGCGTAGAGGTGTTTATAGTATTCTCTGATGGTAGTTTGTATTTCTGTGGGGTCGGTGGTGATATCCCCTTTGTCATTTTTAATTGCGTCGATTTGATTCTTCTCTCTTTTCTTCTTTATTAGTCTTGCTAGTGGTCTGTCAATTTTGTTGATCTTTTCAAAAAAGCAACTCCTGGATTCATTGATTTTTTTGGAGAGTTTTTTGTGTCTCTATCTCCTTCAGTTCTGCTCTGATCTTAGTTATTTCTTGCCTTCTGCTAGCTTTCGAATGTGTTTGCTCTTGCTTCTCTAGTTCTTTTAATTGCGATGTTAGAGTGTCAATTTTAGATCATTCCTGCTTTCTCTTGTGGGCATTTAGTGCTATAAATTTCCCTCTACACACTGCTTTAAATGTGTCCCAGAGATTCTGGTATGTTGTATCTTTGTTCTCATTGGTTTCAAAGAACATCTTTATTTCTGCCTTCATTTCGTTATGTACCCAGTAGTCATTCAGGAGCAGGTTGTTCAGTTTCCATGTAGTTGAGCGGTTTTGATTGAGTTTCTTAGTCCTGAGTTCTAGTTTGATTGCACTGTGGTCTGAGAGACAGTTTGTTATAATTTCTGTTCTTGTACATTTGCTGAGGAGTGCTTTACTTCCAATTACGTGGTCGATTTTGGAGTAAGTACGATGTGGTGCTGAGAAGAATGTATATTCTGTTGATTTGGGGTGGAGAGTTCTATAGATGTCTATTAGGTCTGCTTGCTGCAGAGATGAGTTCAATTCCTGGATATCCTTGTTAACTTTCTGTCTCGTTGATCTGTCTAATGTTGACAGTGGAGTGTTGAAGTCTCCCATTATTATTGTATGGGAGTCTAAGTCTCTTTGTAAGTCTCTAAGGACTTGCTTTATGAATCTGGGTGCTCCTGTATTGGGTGCATATATATTTAGGATAGTTAGCTCTTCCTGTTGAATTGATCCCTTTACCATTATGTAATGGCTTTGTCTCTTTTGATCTTTGATGGTTTAAAGTCTGTTTTATCAGAGACTAGTATTGCAACCCCTGCTTTTTTTTGTTCTCCATTTGCTTGGTAAATCTTCCTCCATCCCTTTATTTTGAGCCTATGTATGTCTCTGCGTGTGAGATGGGTCTCCTGAATACAGCACACTGATGGGTCTTGACTCTTTATCCAGTTTGCCAGTCTGTGTCTTTTAATTGGAGCATTTAGTCCATTTACATTTAAGGTTAAGATTGTTATGTGTGAACTTGATCCTGCCATTATGATATTAACTGGTTATTTTGCTCGTTAGTTGATGCAGTTTCTTCCTAGCCTCGATGGTCTTTACATTGTGGCATGTTTTTGCAATGGCTGGTACCGGTTGTTCCTTTCCATGTTGAGTGCTTCCTTCAGGGTCTCTTGTAAGGCAGGCCTAGTGGTGACAAAATCTCTAAGCATTTGCTTATCTGTAAAGGATTTTATTTCTCCTTCACTTATGAAACTTAGTTTGGCTGGATATGAAATTCTGGGTTTAAAATTCTTTTCTTTAAGAATGTTGAATATTGGCCCCCACTCTCTTCTGGCTTGGAGAGTTTCTGCTGAGAGATCTGCTGTTAGTCTGATGGGCTTCCCTTTGTGGGTAACCCGACCTTTCTCTCTGGCTGCCCTTAAGATTTTTTCCTTCATTTCAACTTTGGTGAATCTGGCAATTATGTGTCTTGGAGTTGCTCTTCTCGAGGAGTATCTTTGTGGTGTTCTCTGTATTTCCTGGATTTGAATGTTGGCCTGCCCTACTAGGTTGGGGAAGTTCTCCTGGATGATATCCTGAAGAGTGTTTTCCAACTTGGTTCCATTTTCCCCCTCACTTTCAGGCACCCCAATCAGACGTAGATTTGGTCTTTTTGCATAATCCCACACTTCTTGCAGGCTTTGTTCATTTCTTTATCTTCTTTTTTCTTTTGATTTCTCTTCTCGCTTCATTTCATTCATTTGATCCTCAATCGCAGATACTCTTTCTTCCAGTTGATCGAGTCGGTTACTGAAGCTTGTGCATTTGTCACGTATTTCTCGTGTCATGGTTTTCATCTCTTTCATTTCGTTTATGACCTTCTCTGCATTAATTACTCTAGCCATCAATTCTTCCACTTTTTTTTCAAGATTTTTAGTTTCTTTGCGCTGGGTACGTAATTCCTCCTTTAGCTCTGAGAAATTTGATGGACTGAAGCCTTCTTCTCTCATCTCGTCAAAGTCATTCTCCGTCCAGCTTTGATCCATTGCTGGCGATGAGCTGCGCTCCTTTGCCGGGGGAGATGCGCTCTTATTTTTTGAATTTCCAGCTTTTCTGCCCTGCTTTTTCCCCATCTTTGTGGTTTTATCTGCCTCTGGTCTTTGATGATGGTGATGTACTGATGGGGTTTTGGTGTAGGTGTCCTTCCTGTTTGATAGTTTTCTTTCTAACAGTCAGGACCCTCAGCTGTAGGTCTGTTGGAGATTGCTTGAGGTCCACTCCAGACCCTGTTTGCCTGGGTATCAGCAGCAGAGGCTGCAGAAGATAGAACATTTCTGAACAGCGAGTGTACCTGTCTGATTCTTGCTTTGGAAGCTTCCTCTCAGGGGTGTACTCCACCCTGTGCGGTGTGGGGTGTCAGACTGCCCCTAGTGGGGGATGTCTCCCAGTTAGGCTACTCAGGGGTCAGGGACCCACTTGAGCAGGGAGTCTGTCCCTTCTCAGATCTCAACCTCCGTGTTGGGAGATCCACTGCTTTCTTCAAAGCTGTCAGACAGAGTCGTTTGCATCTGCAGAGGTTTCGGCTGCGTTTGTTATTGCCCTGTCCCCAGAGGTGGAGTCTACAGAGACAGGCAGGTTTCCTTGAGCTGCTGTGAGCTCCACCCAGTTCGAGCTTCCCAGCAGCTTTGTTTACCTACTTAAGCCTCAGCAATGGCGGGCGCCCCTCCCCCAGCCTCGCTGCTGCCTTGCCGGTAGATCACAGACTGCTGTGCTAGCAATGAGGGAGGCTCCCTGGGTGTGGGACCCTCCCGGCCAGGTGTGGGATATGATCTCCTGGTGTGCCTGTTTGCTTAAAGCACAGTATTGGGGTGGGAGTTACCCGATTTTCCAGGTGTTGTGTGTCTCAGTTCCCCTGGCTAGGAAAAGGGATTGATTCCCTTCCCCCTTGCGCTTCCCAGGTGAGGCAATGCCTCGCCCTGCTTCAGCTCTCGCTGATCGGGCTGCAGCAGCTGACCAGCACCGATCGTCCGGCACTCCCCAGTGAGATGAACCCAGTACCTCAGTTGAAAATGCAGAAATCACCGGTCTTCTGTGTCGCTCGCGCTGGGAGTTGGAGACTGGAGCTGTTCCTATTCGGCCATCTTGCTCCGCCCCGATTTCTAGCTTTTGTCTTCAATGTGGGTACAGGGTTTGGAGGCATTTAGTAATTTTAATCTGAGTCAGAGTTTCAGAAAATTGAAATACAAAAGCAATGATAGAGGATTCACGAGTGGGAGAAGTGCTGGAAAAAATGACTAGTTTTCACTCAAAGGTATCATCATAAGCCCTGACGGATCAGAGCCAAAAAGAACATTATTAAAGAATCATACTCATGACAGGCATCCGCTGAAGATTTTGAAAGATGCTACTAATGTGAGGCCTCATCAGTCCATTCTCAGGGCCCCTGTACCGATTTCTCCTTGCAGCACCCATGAGCCCCCACAAGCCTTCCACATAAGCTGGCTGCCCAAGATGGCAGAACACACAAGCTGAGGAGTGGAACCCCAGGAGTGATGAAGAAATAAATCTGATTCTAAGGATTCCTCATTTCTCTCGCAGAATAACAATCTAGACTAGAGACTTTGAATCGTAACCATATCACCATTCTTACAAGTGAATTTACAGCATGAGCTCCACTCTTACTGTAGCTGGGCTCAAATCCTGGCTCCAAGACTTACTAGCTTTTTGACCTTGGGCAAGATTACTGGGTGCCTCAGTTTCCTCATCCATAAACTGGATATAATCATTGTACTCACCTCATAGATTTTTTGTGAGATTAAGAGAGATAATACATCTAAATTCTTTAGAACAATGCCTGCCATACGTGGAAAACTCTAATGATGGTTAGCAATTAATATTCTATTATATAAACAGAAATAACAACGTTGTAGATGAGTCCACTGTCCTTTGCCTCGTAAAAATGTGAGGAAACAAAAACACTTTGAAACTTAAAAAGACAGGTTGACAAAGTGGAGAGAATAAAATGCGACGGAATAAAAGCCAGGATTGCATTACTCATTAGTCCAATAAATGACAATTGCATTAATGTGGCAACTTTCCTTGGGGAAACCCAAAAGGCATCGTTCTCCCCTCTCAAAAGCTTATTTTCTTATTCATAATTTAGAGACTACAACATTGTTCAGTGTCAAACACAAAAGCGTTGCTCCTATTGGAATAAAAAATGTAAAACAGCTGTTTCATTTAAGCCAGCGGAGAAAGTAAAAATGAACTGAAATCATTTGTCACCAAAAGAAATTAATGCCAAACATTATCTTTTGTGACAGACCTGTTTTATTTCTGAAGATACCATAAGATAGGTTCCTACGGGGGTGCTCTGTTTAAGAAGCCATCTGTCTGCTTTGGGCAAATGACTGCAAGCCTAATCCACTTACAGAAAATGTCAACAAAATTGCTTCAACACCAGTGAGCTGAATAATAGAAAACCCCAAGCTAAACTTTAAAAATATGATTCAACTGCAGGAAGCCTTATGAATTTAGGTTTGTGTGATGATACTGGTATTCTAAGAATTTTCTTGCAGTCATTTTGATAAAAGAACCATTCAATAAAATAATAGCAGTCACTGCTTGCTGATTCCCCTGCTCTCTGCTCTTTCCTTCCCATCATTGTGACCATCTCCCTCTATGTCAACAGAACTAACAGGATAGGACAGAAGATTAATGTCAATCTTTAGCAAGGTGATGAAGGTAATTAATTGCATTTCAAATGAGATTTAGTAATAGATCGTCATTAGCACAATAAACAAACACTGTTTAAAAGTTCCAATATCTCAAATTAACTTTCCATGGATAATAAATGACCCTGAGATCTGAATTCATACTACCGCCATGAGTGTCATAAGCTGAATACAGAAGGAGCTTCTATAGAACTCTCTACCTGACCAATTTATGCTATTCCCATTTCAAAAAATATCATTTATAACAGCTTGAAAGACAGAGGATGGCCCAAACCCCACAGCAAAGGCTATCAAGATAGTTATGAATATTAGTAGAATATTTTTTAAATACATTCTGGTATTTGGTTGGTAAAGGTTTCGCTCTAAAAAGTTACTGTTAAATTGTTGCTCAAATTATTGGTTACTTGATCCGTCCAAAAAGTAATTCTGCAAACATGCCAGAACAAAAGTGCAGACACAATAACAACAGTATACCATAGAGTGAACTGATCACAAAAACGGCTTCAACTGCTTCATCACCTCCACAGTGCTGGATTTTAGCAAGTAAATGGTTTTTCATGGCATCTGTCCCTTGTTACACAACTCCAGGGGCACAATTCACCCTGCCTTCTACGTGCATGGCATTCCCTATAGCCCAATGACAGTTGCATTACATCTGGTCTAGATATGTCCTTTTACCAAGGACATTTATTCTTTATTCTCTGCAAAATCATAATGCTTTTTAAGAGGCTGAAATCGTCCTCTTTGAGAATGAATCATGGCATGTGTATGGCTGGCCCATCCAGTAGCCTTGTAGCCACCCTTCTATGCTGACATGAGTTCCAGGTTCAGTGTTAGCTGAAGTGGCCAAATAGTTATTAGCAAGATATTTCTAAAGGGGCAATTTCTTCCACCCTCCACCCAATGAGTCAGGTTTTAATGAATGAGGCTAAGGCAGCTATCAAATAAAACATGCTAGTTCTTAGTTAAATCAAGGATGTGGCCAACTCAGCTTCCTCCACAATGACTGGTTTGTAGATTTGGTCATTAATGAGATATTCACTCTCGGTGCCCCAGATTCAGCAAAGCATTCATTTAAACACCAGATTAATGTTACTGCAAGGAAAGTCAAGACCTATTTTCTCTAATCTGAGACTGGCTACAATTTCAGATCTCAGACTCAAGCCATCTACACCACCAGACTACTAGTTACGCTTTTTCCTCTAACTTTTTATATTTTTCAAAGATTTTTCAACCCTACACAAAAATTGAATGAGTAGCATCCATATTTCCCAGTTTTTCAGATTGTATCGTGTTGGCTTGATCAACTTATCTATCCCTATCTGTCTAACAATGCATACTTCACCCTAAATACCTCAGTGGCAGATCATGAAAATGAGGACATTCTACATAACTACAATACTCTTATTAACCCCAAAGAAATTAACATTCATTCAGTAATTGCATCTGATATACAGTACATATTACATTTGCCCAGTTGTCCCAAAACATCTTATTACTTTTTTAAAAAATCCAGAATCCAATCACACATTACTAGCACCTTTGAAAATAGCAACTCAGTTATGTGAAGTTAGAGTAAAAGCTTGAGTGAGGGAGAGTGTATTGGCAAACGGAACAGCAAATTCACAGCAGTAAATACCACTCACTCAAAAGACAAACATTTCCACAGCTTCACTCCTGTCTACTTTATGGAATATGCACCATTAAATCATCACATACACTTGTCAAAACATTTCTTCTAAATGTCAAATACCATCACTCTTACATTCTTATTTTTAAATCAACTTTATAAGTATATATGCCTGGAAAAAATTCACCATACATTCACCCAACCCATTCAACTTTGTGAGTGTCATGATAAGGCCTCCCTAATCCGTCCTATCCAGATTTCTTCCCAGAATATCTTACTGTGAAAATCAAACTATCAGCATCTAGTGGGAGAGGACATTCATATTCAATTCCTTAATATGTCAGTAGTTGAGATTTCTTAGAATTTTGAATTGTGAACACTCCAAAAAAACACATTTTTAAAGAAACTTTAAATTATCACCATGTAGGGAATCCAGAGGTTTATTTGACAGCGCTTATGCAACGCTGTCCACATCCACAGACCTCTGCTAAAGAAAATAGCCCCAGGCTGACCCTGAGTTGGAATGGCCCTGCTCTGCAATGTTGGAATCAACTTCCCCAGCCAAAACTGGTTGGACCAAGGATTCACACATGGGCCAAGTACCGCCTATCAGTAGCTGACCAGTGACCCATGAGATGTCCTGATGTCAGGCAGTAATGACAGTAATTAGATAAAGCAATTGGATTAACTCTTTCTGAGATTGAAACTGAAAAATTCTAAGAGTCTTAGTTGTGAACAGAACGAAGCGCTAGAAAATACAGAGAGGAAAGAAAGAGTAGCAGAGCTGAGCCCCTGTAAGGACACAGCACTAAAGTGAAAATCTACAATTCTTGCTCTGAAGGCAAGGAAAGGGGAAATGTAAAAGGAAAAGATAACACAGTCCTCTAAAGCCTGCTTCAAATGTGAAGGATCTTCTAGCCTGAGATTCCATAAGCTGTCCATTCTGTGGCTCCTCTTCTTCCTAGGAGATGTGTTCCCTGCATTGTCACATGCAGTCTCACTTCAAGAAGCCTGAATGAGTCCTGTTTTATTTTAAATGAGAAATGACAGGCCTGCTACAATTTTAACCACACCATTTGATTGCTTGATAACCAAGGCAAAATAGAGTTTAAACCATGTCCCAGCTAAGGCTTTCAAGCTTCTTGTAGAGAAAACCAGCGTCAGTCAAAAGGATAGAAAGAATTGGGGTTATGGCTGACGTCTGCAGTGGGAAGAATGATTATTAAGTTATGAATTGACTTTGTGACTTTGGAAATGTCCCTAACTCCAGTGGGCAGCAGTTTCCTTTTCTCCAAAACATGGGGATTTAATGAGACGTTCTTTGATTTGACCTCAGATGCTAAAAGTCTATTGTTTATATAATTAGGGATCAGGTTAAAATTGCTATGTTAAAATTCATCACCTAATTGCTTAAAATAATACAGACTGTCTAGTGAAAGATAAAAAAGCAATTAAAGTGCTATGATAGTGGAATAGCAGGGTTCTGTGGGAATCCATGCAGGGATACCTAACTCTGTTGAAGATGGGAGGCAGGAGAAGAGGCATCCTGAAGACTCCGTACCTGAGCAAACACAGGTAGCACAGGTAACAGTGCCCCATGCAGTGTGAAAACAACAGGATGGGGGCTCCCAGGGAGCAGGGATACAAGCAGGGTTACACACTTTCAAGGAAGAAGGGACAGTCCATGTGACCACGCAGCACGAAAGCATCCCTGGTGCCACTGAGGAAATGGAGAAAGTTCCGTGTGGCTGAAGTAGTGCATGGAAGAGGAAGGCAAAGAGAGACGAAGCTGGAGAGGAAGGAGGGGAGCTGAGAAGGCAGGCCACAAAGAGCTTCAGAAGAGAAGTTAAGAGGAGCTGTGGGAAGCCGTGGAAGGGCTTTAAGAAGGAAGAATGGTCATGACCAGCTTTACATTCAAAGAGATCACTCCAGCTGCTGGGCTATGGGGTGGGACAAGGAAAGAGGAGAAATGACTTTTCACTAACTCAGGTGATAAATGAAGATAACCTAAGGTGACAGCTATGGGAATGGAGGTTTCCTAGGGAGGTATTTAGGAGGTTGACCCAACAGTGCTTGCTAACCAATTAGAGGTGGAGGGTTAGGGAAAGGATCAAGGATAACCCCCAGGATTAAGGCTTGGATAACTCTGAGTTATCATTTATTCATTCAAGTAGGAATTCCAGAGGTGTCACTGAGGGTAAGCAGGACATATGGATAAAGAAGCACAGTTTGAGAAATGCCGACATTGCTGTGGCTGAGTGACCTCCCAGGTACAATGCCTGGGAGGTAATTTGGTGTATAAACTTTGTGGGAGGATGAGCAGAGAACATCTAGAGATAAAGAGTGACACCTGGGCCAAAAATACACACTTGAGATTTGACAGCCTGGTGAAGATAATCAAAACCCTTTGCATGAACAGTGTCCCCCAGGGACAGAAGGTGGAGTGAGAAGATAGTCTAAGCTAGAACCCTAAGAAATACCAGCATTTAACAGAATAGCGGAGGAAGGGGAACCTGCAAAGGATTCTGGGAAGAAAGAGCTAGAGATGTAGGAAGAAGAGAGAAGGGGATGGTGTCCCAGAAATCAAGGGTAGCAGTGTTGCAAGAAGTGGGGAGTCAGCCTGGGAAACATCACAATATTCTATCTCTACAAAAAATAAAATTAGCAGGGTGTGGTGACATGTGCGTGTAGTCCCAGTCACTTGGGAGACTGAAGCAGGAGGATTGCTTGAGACCAGGAGGTCGAGGCTGCAGTGAGCCATGATCATGCTACCACATTCCAGTCTGGGTGACAGAGCAAGACCCTGTCTCACACAAAAAAAGAAAAAAACAAGTAGGGAGTGATTAGCCATGTAGAATGTTCCCAACTAGTCAAAAAAGATAAAAACTGAAAAAGTGTCCATGAGATTTTGTGACAAGGACGTTATTGGTGACCTTGGCGAGAATGATTTAATGGAGTGTCAGGGGAAGAAGAAAGATTAAAGTTGGCTAAGAAGTGAGTGGGAGGTAAGGAAGTGGATTCAGCAAGTATAAACAACCCTGATAAGAAGTTTGATTATGTAGGCCAGGGGAAAGAAAGAGGAAGGAGATGAGCAGGAGGAGGGGTGAAAGTCCTTTAGAAAAGCCCTTTTATATACATATTGTTGATGAAAAAAGCCAGCCAAACTCTGTAAAATATTTGAAGAGAGTTATTCTGAGCCAAATGTGAAGACCATGACCTGTGACACAGTCTCAGGAGGTCCTGAGAACATGTGGCTAAGGAGGTTGGGTTACAGCTTGATATTTTACATTTTAGGGGAACATAAGACATCAATCAGTACATGTGAAGCATCCACTGGTTTGGTAGGGAAAGGCAAGACAGCTCGAAGCCGGAGACTTACAGATCATAGGTGGATTCAAAGATTTTCTGATTGGCAATTGGTTGAAGGAGTTAAGTTATTATCTAAAAATCTGGAATCAATAGAAAGGAGTGTCTGGGCAAAGATAAGGGGTGTTGAAGACCAACGTTCTTACTATGTACATGAAGTCTTATAGGTGGCCATCCTTAGAGGCAATAGAATGCTTCCTATTCATACCTTTAAAAGGTACCAGACTCTCAGCTAAACTCTTTAGGATCAGAAAAAGACCTGGAAAAGGAAGGGGCTTCTCTAAAGAATGTAAATTTTCCCCACAGGAGACAGCTTTGCAGGGCCATTGTAAAGTAAGTCAAAGAAATATATTTTGGGGTAAAATACTTGATTTCTTTCAGGGCCTGCTATCTGTCATGTGATGCTATACTGGAGTCAGGTTGGAATTTGGTATCTTATTGCTACAAAGAGTCTACTTTGTCTTAAGATCTCTGTTTTAATTTTAAGGCTGATCGGTTCAGCTGAATTCCCAAGGGAGGAGACTATAATGCAGCATGTCCAATCCCCTTTTACCATTGAAACTGCCTTTGCAAAATTATGACTGAGACAGTGAAAGAGATCCAACCTAAATGACTCCATCTTGCCTTTAACCGCCAAGCTGTTCATTCCTGGGCATAGGCTTAACTAACTTTGGGAAGAACTTAGTTTATAGTTTATGGTTTAAAACAAGGACAATAACAGCCCTTTCCCAAAATAAATCCCCTTCTTGACTACTAACATTAGCATTAGAAATTATGGTTTAGGAGTCATGCAGCTGGAGGCTACAAGATTCTGACCCTCCCTAAACTGCTCCTAAGATCAGTACTTGAGATGTTTTGCAGACCCTGAACTTGATGGATCAACTGGCATCACCAGATCAAGAAACTGGCCCATCTGATCCTATGATGCCCACCCAGGAACTGACTAAGCGCAAGAAGACAGTAACGCCCCATGATTTACTCTCCATGATTTCATCTCCGACCCAGCCAGTCAGCACTCCCTGACTCACTGCCCCTCCCCTCCCACAAATTGTCTTTCAAAACTCTGATCCTGGGGAGACAGATTGGAGTAATAATAAAACTCCAGACTCCTGCACAGCTGGTTCTGTGCGAATTATTCTTTCTCTATTGCAATTCCCCTGTCTTGATAAATCAGCTCTTTCTAGGTAGCGTGAAAGGTGAATCCATTGGGTGGTTACACCATCAGGTTCCCATCATGGTCTGAACTAGCTTTTTGGATTTTTTTGGAATCCCCTTGTCCCCAGAGGAGAGGTCCATTCAGTCGGTTAAGGGGCTTAGAATTTTATTTTTGGTTTATAATATAAATGCAGTTAGGCTGAACTACGAGTAAAAGGAAAAATTCAAAATATGAAATGGAATGACTAAAAGCCTCTACTTCTAGGATTGATCATTGTGTTCAAATTTGTGTTTCATAGCATCCTAATTTTTTTCTCCTTATTTTAGAGCCCCTTTATTTGTGTGAAGTGAGAAATTTACTCAGCAAAACACAAAGTACATAAATTTCAATATGTAAGTAAATCTACCTAAACTTTAAAAAAGCAGGGATGACTACCTCCAGAAAATGAAGATTTTTCACACAGGCCAGCAGGTGGCTCCCCTGCTTTGGACTTAGGGAGGGAGTGCCTGCTGTCCACAAAAAGCTTGTGCTCCAGTGATCAGAAATGGCTTCTAAAACCATGTGGTTTATTCCTCTGCTTCCATGTAGACTTGCACCTAAGTCATTCTAAGCATATAAAAATGACCTCAAATAGATTTTGAAAACTTACGACATCATCAAAAAACATTGGTGTATCCCCAATCTGTGTAAATAGGCATTTAAATTAGAAGTAAACACTATGTACACACAGTTTCAGATGGAAACTATCTTTCTTAGTAAAACCCGAAACTGTCATGCCTCTTCAAAGGGAGAAAGCATATCTAGCTATGTGCTTTCATAATTTGGTGAAAGTAGAAAAAAATGGTAATATAAAAATATGTCCAATAAAGTTTACTTCATATAATTGAAAAAACAGGTTACAATAGTCATACCTCATATGTAAAAGACAGTATCTTTATCCTTTTGGAAAATTTTAATATACACAACTTAGTCTAATATGATGTAAAGCTCTCAGGTTTAAATAATTTGTTGGTATTATAAGACAACGTTCTTTCTTCTACTTGGTAGGGGTCATTAGCATGATTTAGCATGTGGAAAATGTTATCATTATGCATTTATGGTTATTCACAGTGAAGAGGGTATGTGGATGGAAGGGCCATTGAAAAGGTACACCATAGACACCTCCCTTTGCAACTCTCCCATCCTGCTGTGCTGCAAACTGCCTACTAACATCAGAAATAACATGGGAGAGAGAAGGGCAAAGGTCAGTCTTTCAACTGTCAGTGTAAAAGGGACTAAGAACACCCCCCCCCCCACACACACACACACACACTCATTCACTATACTAGCTAAAACCAGCATCCCTCACCTGCCAATCTGCTCAGGAAATGGCTCTTTTTGTTGTTGTTGTTGTTGCTGTTTGAGACAGGGTCTCACTCTGTCACACCGGCTGAAGTGCAGAGGTGCAATCATGGCTCACTGCAGCCTCACCCTCCCAGGCTCAAGTGACCGTCCCCTCAGCCTCCCAAGAAGCTGAGACTACAGACACATGCCACCATGCCCAGCAAATTTTTTTATTTTTTGTAGAGATGGGGTCTCACCAGGTTGCCTAGGCTGGACTCGAACTCCTGAGCTCAAGGGATCTGCCCACTTCAACCTCCCAAAGTGCTGAGATTACAGGAATGAGCCAACACGCTTGGCCTGGCTCTATCATTTTTAACTTGCTAATGGTGCAAAATGAATGTGAGCACCTAGATTTGGAATCCCCATGGTTATGAGCTCAGCGCTAAAGTAGGGGTGGTTCCCTCCACACAGCCCCTGGGTGGTCCCCACAGCCCAGGGAGCAAATCATGTCACCTCTCACTTTTTCCATCTTTTCTGATTTTCTGCAAAACCTAAAGACAAAAAAACCTGAAAAGATTAGCCAGTAAGCAAAATCACCTCAGAAGGAGACAAGGGCTTTTTTTTTGTAGGACAGGCACAGATTTATCATCATAAATGCAATTCTTGTTCAAAAAGATGTCAAGGCTGAGTCTTCTAGATTGTAGAGGAGATGGGGGGTAAGCACAGAAGAGAAATGGTGTATGCAGAGACATAGAGGCAAGAACACACATGGCATATTTGGAGAATTGCAGAGGGATGGCCATGGTAGGAGCAGAGGGAGTAAGTGGAAACTAACCAAAGAAAAACAAAATCTGTTGTAGGGAAAGTGTCCTACTTTACATGAGGGAGCAGCCCCACTAGAAACAAATTAAAGAATTATATACACCTAGACAGGATTTTAAAACTTTGTTATCCTAGAGACTTGAGAAGCTATATTCCACTAAAGAAAATATATGTTGAATAATATTTGAATACTGTATATGTCTGCTGTGTTGCTAAAGCAAAAATTTACACATGTCTGTTCAGAACAAACACTGGAGCATTCTGCTGAGTCTACAAGGAGAATGCCATGGCCCATTCTTGCTTACGCTTTACTTTTCCCATATCTTTTTGTTCAAACAGCCAGGCTGACACCTGCCAGAGGACGTTTTAGTACTAGAAAGAAATCGATGGATCCTGGCAGCCATCTCAGCTCCCTTCAAAGAGTGACCTTTAGGTGTGGCAGCCAAAGCGTATCTCCCACCATGACATATTATATTTTATAATCCTCAGCTTCAGGTTGCATGTTTTAATAAAGTCTTCTACTAATGTCAACTTCAAGGGTATTAAACCATCACAGCTGATTTCCGTATTCTCCACCCACATATTTTTTTCTTCTTTTTTCTCTTGTACTTGAAAAAAAATGGGGATTGGTGGTACTGAAGCCGACTTTAATTCTTTCAGCTGTGAAAAGCCCAAACATTGCTATACTATTTTAAAGTAACAGACTCCAACACTCCTCATATCTGTAAACCACATGTTGTTTATTTTATGTAGTCAGATATTTTAAATAAAAAGGAAAAATATAAGAATCCCCTAGTTCCTATGGACAACTTGCTCATACATATGAAAAAGAGCACTCACAAAATGCAAAACCCCAATACTCATAAGACTAAGAGGAAAGGAAATCTGTCCTTGGTTGAAAACCAAGCCCATTCTTCATTTTGAAGGCCAGACTACGAGGAGATTTATACTATGGCCTGCAGCCAAAAGTGGACTATTTTGGTAGATATATATATCTTCTGTTCTCTAAGGAATTAAGTTAAGGGCTCTCTTTCTTGACTTTACTGTTCTGGCACCACTCTAGAGCCCAGATAGCATTCTCTGGTGAAACTTGCAGCGATGCAGGAACATTTTATATCTCTGTTGTCCATCACGGTAGTCACTAGCTACATGTGGCTACTGAGCACTTGAAATGTGAAGAATGCCCCTGAGGAATAGAATATCTAATTTTATTCCATTGTAGTTATTTTGTATTACTTAAAATAGCACACTTATGGCTAGTGCTTTCTGCATTGGACAGCACAGGCTAAAAGGTGCCAACCTTCAGCAAGATAATGAATTAAATAAAATTATTTTTCATTCTCTCTAGCCTCTTTCCAGAGGTAGCACTTGCCACAATTACAATTAAATAACTAATTATGGCTTGTACTTTGTAATATCTGTATCTCCCATAAGAACATAAACTCTGAATGCAATAGCTGCTTGTATCATGTTCATAGAGGTATCCCAGGAATTAGCACAGGGCCCGGCCAAAGTCAGACTCCAAAGTGTTTGTTGAATGAAAAAATAAATTGAGTGCCACTGAATACCTACTGTCCTCAGCCTAGGTCCCAATTTCCCAGGACCATGACTAACCACCCCCAAGAAACCTCATTTTCTGACTTCTTAATTCTGGCAAGGAATAGTCAACTTACCCAAAAATTAGCCCATCCTTTTATAACTAGTACATTGCCCCCAACATTTTATGCAGGCCCATTTTAACAAGAGTTTTCTGGAGAAAATTACCAAAGGACTGACCATTAGGCTAATTAGTAATTTCAAGGTCAGAGGGAATTATAATTATTTTAATTATATTATATTATGACAGGTATATCTGGGAAAGGCAGAAGCCAGCGGAGTAACAGTGTGTGTATTTGTTGAGAGATAAGCTAGTGAAATTCTAATCATGCTGGTTAAGAAGACTGTCCCATCTGCCCACATAAAGAACAAGTCATGTGGCCAAGGGCACCCTACTTTACATAAAAATGCATCCTAATTAAATTACATTTTTCTGCCAAAGATCAAAAGAAAACTGTGGAGTTTTGTTTCCTGATGAGTTTTGCACTAGGAAACTCAAACTTTAGCTTTCTCCTCCTGGGTCCCTGTATTAGTCTGCTAGGGCTGCCATGACAAAGCACCATAGACAGGGTGGCTTAAGTCAGGGTCCCCAACCTTTTTGGCACCAGGGATTGGTTTCATGGAATACAATTTTTCCATGGACTAGGGGGCTGGAGGCGGGTGCATGGTTTCAGGATGAAACTGTTCCACCTCAGATCATCAGGCATTAAATTCTCACAAGGAGCAAACAACCTAGATTCCTCACATGCACAGTTCACAATTGGGTTCCCATTCCTACGAGAATCTAATGCCACTGCTGATCTGACAGGAGGCGGGGCTCAGGCAGTAATGCTTACTGCTGCACGGCCTGGTTCCTAACAGGTCACGGAGCAAGGGTTGCTCCGTAGCTTAAGCAACAGAAATTTATTTCTGACAATTCTAGAAGCTAAAAGTCTCATATCAAGGTGTTGGAAGGGTTGGTTTCTTCTGAGATCTCACTGCTTAGCTTATATAGATGGCCATCTTTTCCCTGTGTCTTCACATGGTCTTCCTTCTCTACCTGTGTAAGTCTAAATTTCTTCTTCTTACAATGACACCTATCATATTGTATTATCCACCCCCCCCCCACCACCACCACCAATTACCTCATTTTAATTTAGTTACCTCCTTAAAGGCCCTATCTCCAAATTCAGCCACATCCTGAGGTACTGGGGGTTTAGGATTTCAACATACAAATTTGTGAAGGGGACACCATCAAGTCCATAACAGTCAACCCCTCCTAATGTTCCGATCTCTGTTGCAAGTGGATTTGTTATCTGCAGCCAACCACACTAGAACCCTCTGTGTTTAAAATTGAGGGAGAGTTTGCCTATTGTAACATGAATAACAAACCCTTCCCTCCCCATCTGAAGATGAGCATCTATCTCTTTGCTTTTATATATTTACAAGTTTAGGAGTTTAATTGTTATTATGAAGTGTGGATTTACCATTGTTA